>NW_024736744.1:577794-645959 GCF_018991925.1 Homarus americanus
TGCTGTCCAGGTGTGTAAGCTCCGCCACGTACTACAACCCAGCCAGCAGCTGGAACCCTTCATGAGTGACTACAACCCCACCCGCCCCTTTGAGTCTGTGTCGGACGACTTTTTCTGTGTCAGGAGAGTCCTTCCTGGTTGGCCGGTTGTCATCATGTGCAGTAAGGATACGACATCTGCCGCCACCATCAGCAAGTTCTGCCACTACTTCCGTTACGTGGGCGTTCCTGCGCGCCTGCGAACCAGCGGAGGGCCCCAGTTCACAAGCCGGGACTTTGCTGAGTTCCTCGACCGATGGGGAGTCCGGCATGTGTTGTCACTGCCCCATTACCCGCACTCCAACGGCCACGCTGAGGCTTCTGTCAAATTCCTGAAGCACCTCATCCTCAAAGTGGCCACTTCTGGGAATATTGACTGCGAGGCCTTCGACCAGGGTCTCCTTGAGCTCCGCAACACACCCAATTACACTGGACGCTCCCCTGCCCAGGTCTTGTATGGACGCCCCCTCCGTTCTTGTGTCCCTGCTCACCCTCAATCCTTCTCCAAGGAGTGGCAGGCCAAGACAGAGGATTTTGATCGCCGAGCCGCCGAACGTATTCAAGACGTCGTCGCCCGCCACAACGACCACGCCCGTCCTCTCCCCAGGTTGAGTGTCGGCACCCAAGTCTGTGTCCAGGACCCGACCTCCCTACGTTGGGACAAAGTGGGCGTAGTCATGGGTCTCGGCAGATCACGGACTACCAGGTGCGGTTACCCAGCGGTCGGGTGTGGTGGAGGAACCGCCGTTTCCTCCGCCCTGTAACGCATCCCGCTGACCCTGTCACCAGTGCTGAGTACCATATCCCGCCCCCCCCCAGTGATTAAGCCCCTCGACGCTCAGAACGGATCCACAGGAAAAGGTCCGCTCAAGACTTTGCTATGAGCGTATAGGGGGGGGGGAGGTGTATGTATATTATGTATGTTGTAAGAATACCATGTATGTACTCTATATATACTAGAATTGTGTCATAGGAGGAAGATCTGGCCTAAAACTAATGGCCCATCACTTTTTTGGTAGATTTTAGTGTATATAAACAGAAAATAATTTCAGTTTTAATATTTTGCAACCTTTTGCTAGGTAAATTTTAGCGTGAAATTTATCGAAAATCTAACGTACATCTGCATTAGTGCATTACAATTAAATAGTGAACATTGCTTTCTGACTTCATTCTTTAACAACCCAACTAACAATATTTTTTTCTGTTTCAGATTCTGATGCATTTATAAGTTGATAATATTTACGATGGCTGCTTGTGTCAGGACGAGGAACCAAAAATCCAGCCATCTCAGTCACTATCTTGGGTCTGGGAGAGAGCTCCTGAAGTCAGGTTACCTACATTGAGAGATGCTTTGAGATACGGTGTTTTAATCAGGCAAATCAGTGAAAAGAACCAAAGAACTTACACAAACAAAGACATTGCCAGTGATATGACCAAAGCTGTCTTGGCACAGTACACTCTGGCTAACGCTCAGTTCAAGCCTCCAGTCATAACAAGTCAGAAGAAGATTAGTGAGAGACTGCTAGCCAGTTGGGAAAAGGCAAGAGATATCTCTCTTTGGGAGAGCTTGCAGTTAAGGACAGCTTTGTCAAGCAACTGGACCAGTTATTTGACATAATTACTTGCAAGTGCCCAATTGTTCTCTGTCCTGAGTTTGGATGCGATCTGATTGGAGTCAAGCTGTTTAGGAGTTTAATGACTTTCCCATGGCTGATCCGAGTGCTGACCAGGAGAATGGTGACTTTGTCCCTAACGAAAATAATGATCCCAAACCTTCCAGGCATAAAATTCGAAATAGGAAAGATATCGAGCATAGCTCTGGCCAGCATGCGACACCACACTGGTCTCAGAGAAACTGCAGAGATAGCAACAGCTGCCTGGATTGACGGTGGTTTGATAACACTGATGATGTTCACCTGGTGATAGATCATAACAAATGAGAGAGCTCAGGAGAAACTTAAAACTCTACAGGTGTTTATGTTCGCCCCTGTAGTTAGAACTAAGTACCCCGAACATCTCCATTAAACAAATGTGCAAATGGCCAAAAGAGAGTCGAAATACGAAACTAAGCTGGAGTCATTCAGACCTGGACTTTTTCATTACAAAACACACATACAACTCATCAAGATTCAATGTAATTTGGCTGAAGTATTGCACATACAGTATGAAAGGCATATGATAGTGACCGTTGTTATGCCGATGACTGTCTCCCTTGACTACTGACTCCGAATACTAAGCGAATCGTGAAGGCTATGCTGCGGCACACCCTCGCCCGTTGCATCATCATTATGAGCCACGGGTATTTTTCACGCTGCTCACAGTAAATTAATCTTTATAATATCCTCACCTTTTAACTTGCAAAACAATAAGATAGCCACTAGACTCGTGTCCATTACACAGTCAAACTTTCATGTACAGCATCTCCCGAAAGTATCAGCCAGGCTGGGTCCGATGACTTATGAAATGCTACGTGCAACTCGTGTCTCGGGAGGGTTGGTATGCATGTATTGATCCTAGTACATTAGGTAACCGAACATCATATTAATTACGTCGAAATACTCGTAAATATACGTTGTGTATACCATAGTAAATGCATGTACAGTCTTGTTCGAGATTCTTCGAACACTGCTGGAGATAGCTGACAACTCTGGGCCGTTTGTTTACTATAATACGTAGTAAAATGTATAAATTCAGATTCAGGCCCCAACACTCTAGGGATCCATACCTCAAGGAGACAACGCTGAGTGTACTAGTCGGAAATGTCCAAAACTGTACATCAACACTGCTAATTCGCTGCTTTCCAGTTGATATCTATGCAGTGTTATAAGACTGCCAGATGATGACAGAAGATACGAGGATGACGGACACACCGTGGCAAGTTCTGGCACCTGTTATGAAGCTTATTACTTCCCAGTGCATCTTTTCCGGAACAAGTACATAGATGAGAAGGTGGAGGAGGAAGACACACAGTGGTCACAAGGTGATGTGTGCACATAAGGAAGGAGGCAGTAGTAGTTCAGTCATTATACAAAATTTATGGTTCCAAGTTTAGATCTTCAACGACATTTTTGTAACAGTGTAAGTCATCATTGATTCTGTTGGTTAATAAATCACTACCCAAATTATCTCTAGAAGTAGCAGTAGTAGTTGAGGTCACCTGTGTAGCGTGGCGGAGTCTCCGTGTGGCTGACGGCTCCTGGGTAGTGGTGCCCTTCCCAGCCTCCGTCTCACACTCCTTGTTCATGATAACTCCTGCAAGATGGTTTTATGTTGATTAACTGATCACACACTCACACGCACGATATTTTGCGGCACCCTGTACAGCACCAAAAAACTCCAATAATAAATTACTTCGTATAAAATGCGCTTTAACTCATTTTTAAGTGGAATAAATCCAGGTAAAATTATTGTTTTTCATAAAACAGATCACATTTAAAGTGTTATAATTCTTTCTTGTCATTGAGGATAATATCGCAGAGAACCACAGTAACAAACGAGATAAACATGAATTATAATTAAGAATAATTATAATTAAGTCAATAACCTTCCACATTTGAGCGGTCTCAAGATAACACAATTGAAATGATCGTGTCAAAAGCTGTTTAGTTCACTTATTATATCTAATGAAAGTGACGTGTTGCACACTGTAAGTATATAAACATAAGCAATAAATTATGTACCATAACTCGAGCAAGTATCTTATATAAGAGACAAATGAGGTGATTTAGAGACAACTGCACCACTGTCCAGATTAGTTCACCAACTTAACAGGAAGCACTTCTCACTGGTCACTTAACCAACCTTACAGGAAGCACATATCACCTCACCACACATAGTAACGCGTCGTCAGAACACTATGCCTTATAACAAAAGCATTGTATAAATTTTCTTATAATTATTCTAAACCCTTCAGGTACTTCAGTAATTTGTTGATATAACAGATTATTATTGAATTGGTATTTTAATTTTTCCTCAGTTGACGAATTATTGTACAAGACGAAATATAAGTCCATTAAAATATAAATAAACTTGTAAATAGACAACCGATAATAAAACCAACGTAAGGAGAACACAACCTCGAGTACCTTAGTATAGTTAGGTCACTTGTAGCCAGGGTGGTGATCCGTCAACCACAACTGAGCGACTGACCGTGGCGATCAAGTTAACTTTTTCAAGCCTATGAGGTAATAATGAACTTTTCTTACCCACTTATTCTGGATCACGAAAATAGTGAGAATTTTTTTCTTCGCCAGAATGGCTTGTTGGTACAGATTCAACAGAAAGGTTCGTTCAGTATTAAGACCGAGATCAAAAGAGGTGATATATCCACCGAAAATTACAATTCTTGCAGCAGGGTGAGAGAAGTGTATAATATACTCTTGTTCCTCCTGGCATTCACAAGATGACATGGTGGTTGGCACCCACAGACGAGGTAGACATTATTTTGTGACACAGTGCTAAACTATTCAATCTTTAGTCAAGTACAATATAAATGTACTGTGGACGTGATTAATTTTACATGCGTCATATAATTTTTGTTTAATTTTGTTTTCGTTTTTTCATCCAAGTCCCCACCACTTGGTGTCGTTTGTAAAATGTACCAGACTAATAACTTACAACCCAACTTAACCTATGTGTATAATAATACTGTATTCAATACAGGTGAAGCTCAAGTTTAGATAGGTTAGGTTACGTTAGTTTGGTTCATTTTATAAACGACAAATTCTATAATGTAACCGTGCTGTATCGATAGTTTGAAAAGCTCCCAGCCTCACTGAATGTCAACAAAGGTCCTCGTGATTTAGGCCCATTAAATACAGTACAAGATTATGAAGATATCAATAAATATTATGTTCCACGCGTATTTCGTATGACTGATGTTTCAAACAAAGCATTTATTGAAGGATTGTATTGGGACTCCCAATACAATCCTCCCAATTTGGGAGGGAATATCTAGCTAAAGTTTTCAATCCTTTTTGTTAAAGAAAATATAAACATGGCTGGGGAAACTATTGTATTATGGTTGTCACCTACTACTTTCTCTTTTGTACGAAGGCTTTTGTTTGTTATTTTACATGGTTACACCTTTATATAGAGCTCTAAACCTTCTTCTCTGACGTTACTTTACGCTAAATAGTGGACGGGATATATGAAGCAAATGCGTAGTAACATGAAATTCGAGCAGAAGAGAGTTGTGCAACGAGTTTGCAGAGCCCCTGAAGATCCTGTTTTGTAAATGCCTGGAAGAGCAAATGATCCCCAGTGAATGGAAAGTGACTTATGCGAGTCCTATCTTCAAGAAGGGCGATCGTCACTCCGCGAACAACTGTAGACAGATGAGCCTGACCAGCATAATATGTAAAGTACTTGAGAGTATTATCAGAGATGCCGCAATGGAACATCTAATATGAAACAACCTTGTAAAGAATTGCCAACACGGTTTTATGCCGGGGCGCTCCTGCTTAACACAATTGCTCAAGGTATTGGATATTTGGACCCATATTCTGGAACGGGGTGGTAATATCGACAATATTTACCTAGATTTTGCCAAGGCTTTCGACAGCATACCCCACGAAAGGCTGAAAATCAAACTGGAAGGGTACGGAATTCGTGGAAATGTCCTAGGGTGGATAGAAGACTTTCTACATGACGGCAAGCAGTGTGTGGTGATTAATGGCACGAAATCGTTATCTGTACCTGTCACAAGTGGGGTACTGTACTGCGCACATCATTGTCATCCCTAAAAATCCCATCTAATTCATATTACGCTACATAACATTCAAATGCACAACGCTTGTAGAACCCCAGAAAACGGGAAACATTGAGAAAGGACAACTCCCCTACTCAAGGTTCCTAGACCATGTGTGGTATTGTACCCAGGTATAATTATATCATATCAAGTGTATGTATTCATAGCATTAAGGATCACTCAGGGTAGGCATAAGATGAATGTTAAAGTCCAGTTGAGCCGGACTAGGGTACTGTAAGACTAAGTGTGGAGCAGGGTTTGAAGGTCCTACTATTTACGTCTGTGAGCGTGTAGCGAACCTAACTCCAACAGATATCATATGAAAATACATGAGAACAATGATCGGGAAAAAGGGATAAATGTATCAGAACTATGTGAGGTGTTGACAGTGATCTAGAAACTATACTGGAAAGGAAATATCGTGTATGCGTCGGTATGAATTTAATACACCTCGTAGCCTCACGTGACATATACCCACGACAGGTACAGTGATCAGAGAATCTGAGGTCTGTGTTCAAATAGTGCGCTGTGTGAGAGGAGGATCCCTCATTACAGTTTTTAAGTGAAGTTGATACACCCCCGCCATGATCATTCAGCTTTTGTTTCAAGGCGCGTCATGTACCCGCCTCAGATGCCCGTTGATATTAAAATCCCAGGCATTTAACCAAGCACTAGCAAACCAAGACCTGACCTTAGTGGATTCCCAGCGCACCACTCCACATGAATAGTCACAACTAAGGAGACCGTGAGAAACTGCGGTCGTCACTTGGAGCGACCTATAATACCAGGCGTAGAAATAGTGCTGGTATGTCTCTAGGTCAAGCCCTCGTCCTTACCCACCGAGGGCGGTGTGCGAACGAGGGGCCCGTTGTGTAGACCTAAAAGTCACAAGGAGTCACATACTTGCAGGTATGGAGTGTAACAGGTGTGTTGCGATGGTGCTACTATGTATGATAACCGACGGTGCTACAAGCCACACCAGTGGAACAGTCTGATGTGTTAAGGGATATTGTAAGAAGGAACGACCGAGATACGGCGTTCACCGATTGTTGTGCAATAAGTGGGTGGATGACCCGCCAGTAATGTAGGAGTCTGGGGCCCAGTTGGGTAACCAAAATTCCGTTGTTCTTCTGAGGAAGGCCAGTTCATGTATGTTTTTTTTACCAGTGTGTTTTATAAGAAATAAATCAATGAAGACATGTTATGGTTTCACCCTTCTTTACCCTTATCGATCTGATCAATGGAAAACCTAACCCAATGCCTAGTTCACTCTGCCCGCTACCTAACGAGCTACATGCTGTCCAGAGGGGGTCTGGTGGCAGCGACCCTTAGAAATTAAGATTAGAGTTAAGTTATCCCCTTAGATTAAGTGACCCCAGATCTGGCAGTATAGTACCACAGGGCAGTGTTTTGGGCCCGCTTTTGTTTGTTTGTTTCATAAATGACATGTCTGACGTTGTACACTCCTCCATACAAATGTTTGCCGATGACGCCAAGTTATTTCGGGAAATTAAGAACCAAGCGGACTGTGAAGAGCTGCAGGACCTCTGTGGGCTCCAAGAATGGTCGAAGAAATGGCTGCTAAAATTCAATGTCACGAAGTGTAAGAGGATGCACCTGGGGCGTACCAACGGTAAGGAGGCGCTTCATATGTCCCAACGGGATGAAGAAACTGCACTAGTTGAGACTGAATGTGAGAAGGACCTAGGTGTGTATGTTGACAATGAGCTGAAGTTCTCGGGCCATTGCGAGAAGAAGGTCAACCAGGCAAATAAATTATTGGGTCTTATAAGAAGGTCGTTCAGATATCTAGACGGTCCGTCCTTCGTAACGATCTTCAAGAGTGAAGTGCTTCCACATCTGAAGTACTGTCACCCTGTCTGGTCACCGAGACATGCTAAGGACTGTCAGTTGGTTGAAAATGTTCAAAGGAGGGCCACCAGACTGGTGCGTGCACTTCGGCACCTCAGCTACCCTGAGAGATTGGAGCGCCTGAACTTCCCTAGCTTATACTACAGACGGGCAAGGGGGGACCTAGTTGAGGTGCATAAGCATCTCAGGGGGCACTTCTCAGTCGAGTGTCCTTACTTGAAGCTGGCAGACGCTCGCCCCACAAGGGGTCACAGCTCAAGATTGAAGAAGCCGCAAGTCCAGAAAACTGTGAGGGCAAACTTTTTCGGAGTGAGGGTTGTAAACTCTTGGAACAATCTACCAGAGAGTGTTGTGACGGCACCGAGTGTGAGCTCTTTCAAGACAAGACTTCACCAACACTGGAGCGGGTTCAGGTACATTCAGGAGCCGGTGTGTAGCTACATACATCAGTGTTAGTCAAGTCTGGTCTTGAAAGAGCTCACACTCGGTGGCGTCACAACACTGGCGGAGACAAAGTCAGCGTAAAAGGTGATCTTGTAATACTAGAACTTTTTGCTAGAAAAAAAAAATGCCTGAATATGTTGTTCAATTAATCTCCATGCAAACAGGTTAAGTTTTTCTTCTCTCTCCTGTTGACGTTTTTGTCAAGTTTATGTCGCCACTAAACACACATATATTATCATGATGGAATCAGTGACTATTTTTTAACCAACCTTTCCTATCAAACCACGTTTAGTAAGGTAGAACCTCAAGCTTGATGCTTGAGTTGCTTTGATTTCCTTCAAGTTGTGAGGCACACCTAGTCGAGCCTTGGATATTCTGGTTCACTTGTCTTCAACTCAATGGCTATAAGACACACCAAGAGTTGGGGGAGGTATTTCAGTCTATTAATGTCGTGTACCTCACTACCAGTTGTTACACACGATTTACTGTGTCAGTGGTGTTGTATGGACCTTGTTTATGGGTCCAAAATACCCCATCATCTCCATCAGTTGGCATATACTGTGTAGTGTAGTGTAGTGTCATGGGGTAAGGAGGCATGTACTGTATAGTGTAGTGTCAAGGGGTAAGGAGGCAGGTACTGTGTAGTGTAGTGTAGTGTCACGGGGTAAGGAGGCATGTACTATATAGTATAGTGATGTGTAGTGTCAAGGGGTAAGGAGGCATGTACTGTGTAGTGTAGTGTAGTGTCATAGGGTAAGGAGGCATGTACTGTATAGTGTAGTGTCATGGGGTAAGGAGGCATGTACTGTATAGTGTAGTGTCAAGGGGTAAGGAGGCATGTACTGTGTAGTGTCAAGGGGTAGGGAGGCATGTACTGTATAGTGTAGTGTCAAAGGGTAGGAGGAATGTACTGTGTGGTGTAGTGTCATGGGGTAGTGTACTGAATGGCATGGCTGTATGTACAGTGTGTGTAGTGTAGTGTCAAGGGGTAAGGGCATGTACTGTGTGGTGTAGTGTAGTGTGTGGGGTAAGGAGGATGTACTGTACAGGTAGTGTAGTGTAGCGTCAAGGGTTAAGGAGGCATGTATTGTATAGTGTAGTGTCATGGGGCAAGGAGGCATGAACTGTATAGTGTAGTGTCATGAGATAAGGAGGCATGTACTGTATAGTGTAGTGTAGCGTTAAGAGGCAAGGAGGCATGTACTGTATAGTGTAGTGTAGGGTCAAGGGGTAAGGAGGCATGTGCTGTATAGTGTAGTGTCAAGGGGTAAGGAGGCATGTACTGTGTAGTTTAGTGTAGTGTCATGGGGTAAGGGGCATGTACTGTATAGTGTAGTGTCATGGGATAAGGAGGCATGTACAGTACAATGTAGTGTAGGGTCAAGGGGTAAGGAGCCATGTATTGTATAGTGTAGTGTAATGTCATGGGGTAAGGAGGCATGTACTGTGTAGTGTAGTGTCAAGGGGTAAGGAGGCATGCACTGTGTAATGTAGTGTCATGGGATAAGGAGGCATATATAATGTAGTGTAGGGTCAAGAGGTAAGAAGGCATGTACTGTATAGTGTAGTGTAGGGTCAAGGGAGTGAGGAGGCATGCGCACTGTGTAATGTAGTGTCATGGGATAAGGAGGCATGTATAATGTAGTGTAGGGTCAAGAGGTAAAAACATGTACTGTATAGTGTAGTGTAGGGTCAAGGGGTAAGGAGGCATGTGCTGTATAGTGTAGTGTAGAGTCAAGGGTGGGAGGCATGTACTGTGTAGTGTAGTGTAGTGTAGTGTCATGGGGTAAAGAGGCATGTGACTGTATAGTGTAGTGTCATGGGATAAGGAGGCATGTACTGTATGGAAACAGGTAAGAGATGTACTGTATAGTGTGAGTAATGGGGTCAGGGATAAGGAATTGTGTAATGTAGTGTCATGGGATAAGGAGGCATGTACTGTATAGTGTAGTGTAGTGTTAAAGGGTAGGAGGCATGTAGTATAGTGTAGTGTCATGGGGTAGGAGGCATTTACTGTGTAGTGTAGTGTGGTGTCATGGGGTAAGGAGGCATGAACTGTATAGTGTAGTGTCATGGGATAAGATATACTGTATAGTGTAGTGTAGGGGTCAAGAGGTAAGGAGGCATGTACTCTATAGTGTAGTGTAGGGTCAAGGGGTAAGGAGGCATGTACTGTATAGTGTAGTCTATTGTCAAGGGGTAAGGAGGCATGTACTGTATAGTGTAGTGTCAAGGGGTAAGGAGGCATGTACTGTGTAGTGTAGTGTATTGTCATTGGGTATGAGGCATGTACTATATAGTGTAGTATAATGTCATGGGGTAGAGGCATGTACTGTGTAGTGTAGTGTCAAGGGGTAGAGGTATGTACTGTATAGTGCAGTGTCAAGGGGTAAGAGGCATGTACTGTATAGTGTAGTGTAGTGTCAAGGGTATGAGAGGCATGTACTGTATAGTGTAGTGTAGGGTCATGGGAAAAGGAGGGTGTACTGCATAGTGTAGTGTAGAGTCAAGGGGTAAGAGGCATGTACTGTAGTGTAGTGTAGTGTAGTGTCAGATAAGAAGGTATAGTGTATAGTGTAGTGTAGCAAGGGGTAAGGAGGCATGTATAGTGTAGTGTCAAGGGGTAAGGAGGTATGTACTGTATAGTGTAGTGTAGTGTCAAGAGGTAAGGATGCACGACTGTATAGTGTAGTGTAGTGTAGCATGGGATAAGAAGGGCATGTACTGTATAGTGTAGTGTAGGGTCAAGGGGAAGGAGGCATGTGCTGTATAGTGTAGTGTCAAGGGGTATGAGGCATGTACTGTGTAGTTTAGTGTAATGGGTAAGGGGATGTATGGAGTGTAGTGTCATGGGATAAGAGATGTACAGTATAATGTAGTGTGTGAGGGTCAAGGTAAGGAGCCATGTATTGTATAGTGTGTGTAATGTCATGGGGTAAGGAGGCATGTACTGTGTAGTGTAGTGTCAAGGGTAAGGAGGCATGCACTGTGTAATGTAGTGTCATGGGATAAGGAGGCATGTAATGTAGTGTAGGGTCAAGAGGTAAGAAGGCATGTACTGTATAGTGTAGTGTAGGGTCAAGGGTAAGGAGGCATGCACTGTAATGTAGTGTCATGGATAAGGAGGCATGTATAATGTAGTGTAGGGTCAAGAGGAAGGCATGTACTGTATAGTGTAGTGTAGGGTCAAGGGGTAAGGAGGCATGTGCTGTATAGTGTAAGTAGAGTCAAGGGGTAGGAGGCATGTACTGTGTAGTGTAGTGTAGTGTAGTGTCATGGGGTAAAGAGGCATGTACTGTATAGTGTAGTGTCATGGGATAAGGAGGCATGTACTGTATAGTGTAGTGCAGTGTCAAGGGGTAAGGAGGCATGTACTGTATAGTGTAGTGGTGGTCAAGGGGAAAGGAGGCAAGTACTGTGTAATGTAGTGTCATGGGATAAGGAGGCATGTACTGTATAGTGTAGTGTAGTGTTAAAGGGGTAAGGAGGCATGTACTGTATAGTGTAGTGTCATGGGGTAAGGAGGCAACTGTGTAGTGTAGTGTAGTGTCATGGGGTAAGGAGGCATGAACTGTATAGTGTAGTGTCATGGGATAAGGAGGCATATACTGTATAGTGTAGTGTAGGGTCAAGAGGTAAGGAGCATGTACTCTATAGTGTAGTGTAGGGTCGGGGTAAGGAGGCATGACTGTAGTGGTTCATTGTCAAGGGGTAAGAGGCATGTACTGTATAGTGTAGTGTCAAGGGGTAAGGAGGCATGTACTGTGTAGTGTAGTATTGTCATTGGGTAAGGAGGCATGTACTATATAGTGTAGTATAATGTCATGGGGTAAGGAGGCATGTACTGTGTAGTGTAGTGTCAAGGGGTAAGGAGGCATGTACTGTATAGTGCAGTGTCAAGGGGTAAGTAGGGCATGTACTGTATAGTGTAGTGTAGTGTCAAGGGGTAAGGAGGCATGTACTGTATAGTGTAGGGTCATGGGGAAAAGGAGGCATGTACTGCATAGTGTAGTGTAGAGTCAAGGGGTAAGGAGGCATGTACTGTATAGTGTAGTGTAGTGTGAGGTCATGATAAGAAGGTATGTAGTGTATATAGTGTAGTGTGATGGGAAGGGAAGAGGCATGTACTGTATAGTGTAGTGTCAAGGGGTAAGGAGGTATGTACTGTATAGTGTAGTGTAGTGTCAAGAGGTAAGAGGCATGTACTGTATAGTAGTGTAGGGGATAAGGTGGCATGTACTGTATGTGTAGAGTCAAGGGTAAGGGAGGCATGTGCTGTATAGTGTAGTGTGAGTGTAGTGTCATGGGATAAGAAGGCATGTACTGTATAGTGTGAGTGTAGGGTCAAGGGTAAGGAGGCATGTCCTGTATAGTGTAGTCTATTGTCAAGGGGTAAGGAGGCATGTACTGTATAGTGTAGTGTCATGGGGTAAGGAGGCATGTACTGTGTAGTGTAGTGTAGTGGCATGGGGTAAGGAGGGCATGAACTGTGTAGTGTAGTGTAGTGTCATGGGGTAAGGAGGCATGTACTTGTAGGTGTGAGTGTCAAGGAGGCAATGGTAGTGTAGTGTAGGGTCAGGGTGAAGGAGGCATATGTGTAGTGTATTGTCATGGGATAAGAGGCATGTACTGTATAGTGTAGTATAGGGTCAAGGGGTAAGGAGGCATCAACTGTGTATTGTAGTAGTGTAGTGTCATGCAAGGAGGCATGTACTGTAGTGTAGTGTAGTGTCAAGGGGCAAGGAGGCATGTACTGTATAGTGTAGTGTAGGGTCAAGGGGTAAGGAGGCATGTACTGTATAGTGTAGTGTAATGTCAAAGGGTAAGGAGGCATGCACTGTGTAATGTTGTGTCATGGGATAAGGAAGCATGTATAGTGTAGTGTAGGGTCAAGAGGTAAGAAGGCATGTACTGTATAGTGTAGTGTAGGGTCAAAGGATAAGGAGGCATGTGCTGTATAGTGTAGTGTAGTGTCAAGGGGTAAGGAGGCATGTACTGTGTTGTTTAGTGTAGTGTAGTGTAGTGTCATGGGGTAAGGAGATATGTACTGTATAGTGTAGTGTCATGGGATGAGGAGGCATGTACTGTATAGTGTAGTGTCAAGGGGCGATAAGCATGTACTGTATAGTGTAAATGTAGGGTCAAGGGGAAGGAGGCATGTACTGTGTAATGTAGTGTCATGGGATGAGGAGGCATGTACTGTATAGTGTAGTGTAGTGTCAAGGGGTAAGGAGGCATTGGGTAGTGTAGTGTCAAGGGGGTAAGGAGGCATGTACTGTACTGTATAGTGTAGTGTGTGTCAAGGGGTAAGGAGGCATGTACTGTATAGTGTAGTGTCATGGGGTAAGGAGGCATGCATTGTATAGTGTAGTGTAGGGTCATGGGATAAGGAGGCATGTACTGTATAGTGTATTGTAGAGTCAAGGTAAGGAGGCATGTATAGTGTAGTGTAGTGTAGTGTCATGGATTAAGAAGCATGTACTGTATAGTGTAGTGTAGGGTCAAGGGGTAAGGAGGCATGTACTGTATAGTGTAGTCTATTGTCAAGGGGTAAGGAGGCATGTACTGTATAGTGTATTGTCATGGGGTAAGGAGGCATGTACTGTGTAGTGTAGTGTAGTGGCATGGGAAAGGAGGCATGGACTGTAGTGTAGTGTCAAGGGGGCAAGGAGGCACATGGTGTAGTGTGTAGGGTCAAGGGGTAGGAGGCAGGTACATGTAGTGTAGTGTCATGGGATAAGGAGGCATGTACTGTATGGTGTAGTGTATGGTCAAGGGGTAAGGAGGCATGAACTGTGTAGTGTAGTGTGTCATGGGGTAAGGAGGCATGTACTGTATAGTGTAGTGTAGTGTCAAGGGCAAGGAGGCATGTACTGTATAGTGTAGTGTATTGTCAAAGGGTAAGGAGGCATGTTCAGTGTAATGTTGTGCCATGGATAAGGAAGCATGTAGTGTAGTGTATGGTCAAGGGGTAAGGAGGCATGAACTGTATAGTGTAGTGTAGCAAACAAGGGTATGAGATGTACTGTATAGTGTAGTGTATGGTCAAGGGGTAAGGAGGCATGTTCTCTATAGTGTAGTGTAGTGTCAAGGGGTAAGGAGGCATGTACTGTGTTATTTAGTGTAGTGTAGTGTAGTGTCATGGGGTAAGGAGGCATGTACTGTATAGTGTAGTGTCATGGGATGAGGAGGCATGTACTGTATAGTGTAGTGTAGTGTGGGGTAAGGAGGCATACTGTATAGTGTAGTGTAGGGTCAAGGGGTATGAGGCATGTACTGTAATGGTGTGTCATGGGATGAGGAGGCATGTACTGTATAGTGTAGTGTAGTGTCAAGGGGTAAGGAGGCATGTACTGGATAGTGTAGTGTAGCAAAAGGAGGCATGTACTGTATGTATAGGTGTAGGTGGAGGTCGGGGTAGAGGCATGTACTGTATAGTGTAGTGTCATGGGGATGATATACTGTATAGTGTAGTGTAGTGTCAAGGGGTAAGGAGATGTACTGTATAGTGTAGTGTAGGGTCAAGGGGTATGAGACGTGTACTGTGTAATGTAGTGTCATGGGATGAGGAGGCATGTACTGTAGTGTGTGTAGTGTGGTAATGGCACGTTGGATAGTGTGTGGTCAAGTAGTTATGCTCATAGTGTAGTGTAGTGTCAAGGTAAGGAGGCATGTACTGTGTTATTTAGTAGAGTGGTGTAGTGTAGTGTCATGGGTAAGGAGGCATGTACTGTATAGTGCAAGGGATGAGGAGGCATGTACTGTAGCAGGTAGTGCAGTGTCAAGGGGTAAGGAGGGGCATGTACATATAGTGTAGTAGAATAAGGGTAAGGAGGCAAGGTACACTGTAATGTAGTGACGAGGAGGCATGTACTGTATAGTGTAGTGTAGTGTCAAGGGGAGGCATGTATTGGATAGTGAGGAAAGTCGATGTAAGTAGAGTAAAGGTACTGTAATGCATAGTGTGAAGTGAGTTTCAAGGTAAGGAGGGGTATGTACTGTATAGTGTAGTGTCATGGGGGTAAGGAGGCATTTTCTGGGGGTAGTGCAGAGGTCAATGAAGCAAGTGATCTGTGCAGTGAAAAGGGGTAAGCATACTGTATAGGCCTGTAAGGAGGGCATGTACTGTGTAGTGTAGTGTCAAGGGGTAAGGAATGGCCTTACAATCTGGGATTCCAAATATTATCTCACAACGATACACCTGTTTTTTGCCGGCTCAATTCCAGCGTCCTCAATATAAGTATAGAACTAAAACAACTTAATTCATAATTGTTAGAGTAGTTCATCATTTCAACAACCAACACATGCAGATGTACTCTTTAAATATAATAATAATATAATATGACCTATGATCACCTATTTGTGGGGAAGTAAAACATACCATACAGAAAATTATATTTTAGGCAAACAATACCTAAATTATGACACTAATTACAACCAAGGCCTTTAACATACAAAATAATAATCAGTTGACTTTAAATACAGTGGAAATGTAACGGTGATTTGCTTACATTCTTGTGATTGATAACAATGCGATTGACCAGACTGGGCATCATTTATAACCAGACTGCTTCTGTCTTAATAATTCATACAGATCATTGATCAGACTGTATATATTGTAAGGGGTCAGACAGCCCGCTATATGCAATGTTATTGTCTTTATTAATAACCCTCCTACCAGCTGTCTCCTTTCACGAACAAGAGAGAGTAAGATATTCAAGGCTGCTGGCCTTCTGTTGGTGTCCAGTAAAAGGCAGCTTGGACAAGACTAGCCTGCATGGGGCTGTACAACTGTAGGCAGCAACATCTCTGCAGGCCGCCAGCAGAGGCATTGGCCACTTGCAGGCTGTGGGCAGAGAACAAGATAATTGAATTTGTTCTTTCTCCACTGTTAAATATGATCAGAAAATAAGTTAGGTCAGCCACAATATGAAAGGCCAGTATTAGTTCACTCCACAATGAAACATAAGAACAAATTTTTAGTAATACAGAATTTCAAGCAAGTAAAATGAAAGTTTTTTTTGGCAATGAAGTAAGAAACATATCTTTCCATTTCTGCAGACTGAAGGTAAATATTGATTCTCATCCCCTGCATTGCTGATAGAGTTATAATTAAGCGACCTGAATCAAGTACCAAATCCTAAAGCTAGACACAGTCACTGGTTGGGGACTGTGTCTGACGTGAGAGAAAAGTTTTAAACCACAACTGATGTGGGAGATCGTCATTCCAAACTAATCATTGCGGAGAAATTATCTTTAACAATACTGTAATTAAAACAACATGTTTAGGACCAGCACCGACCCGGTGACCTGATGACAGCAGGGAAGTATCAGGAGTCAAAATCCAAGGATGTGGCCCAGCGCCCAATACTGTCACATCACCAGAACACACATCGAAGGTAATTCCCCCACGCACGACGCTGACCCGGAGACATATGGATCTCGCGAGCCACATATATTGAAGAACTTTCTCTTATTCATGCTCTTCGTCACACCTGGCGACAACAGTAACCCAACCAGCATCACCTGCATATCATAGCTGGGGTTGACTTAGAGAAAGAAGTTCCAGAGCCAATTTATCTTGGCAGGCGCACCTCCCGAGTCAAACAGAAACACGATGCTGGCAAAAGCAGGAGTTGGCCAACGAGGCGTCAATGAGGAGCACCATACGGCAAGGTTCTATACGGTCCAACAGATAATATGGTTTGCCGTTACCTGCTATCAACAGCAAAGTTGAAGACATTGAAAGTGACAGTTTGACGCAAACCTTTGCGCCAGCAGTAAAATTGGTGTATTCTCACTGTGTTTATCTTCATGACCTGAACACCACTGAAGTTGTACATCATGAAGAGACCAAACATCACCAGGATATTCTTTATGACGTCCCGCTTGATCAGAGCTCCCCATCCTGATGTTCCATCTTCTCGCTGTCTCATCATCTTCAGAATTCTCAACTCTTCCTTAATATCCGCGTTGGAACCTGTGAGGCGGCGGAGGATGACGGTGGCTTCAGCTTCTCTGTTCTTTACGGTCAAGTAAGTGGGACTCTCAACAAGAAACACAGCTACAAGAAAGCAATGTAGTAGTGCGACTACAAAACTGACGAACACAACATAGTACCAACTCAACTTGATGCCCAAACCAACGATTGCGACACTACCCATATTCATCAGGACGATGGGTAGACCCATGGCTATGCCCCTGATGTTTGTGTCAACTATTTCTGATGCATATGTCTTCACAGCTACTATCAGCATACCGAATGTGATGCCTTCTAAGAATCTGAAATATAAAGCTTATTTTGAAGAAAAATAATTCTTTGAATGTCTTAAACCGTTCATTGTGGCTATATAAATACGAGGTCTACTCTTTGGTGTGGATAGTTATAGGGAATTATTGAATTATTTATTATGTAATAAAGTTGTACTCCACTTGTACACTTGAACCCATCTCTTCTATCTTGTTATGTGTGTATGTACATATGTTATGCTTCTTCTCATTGGGTTTTGTTTTGGGGGTTATATTATATTAGTAATCTTGATTGTTCCCTTCACTTACTAGAATATTCTTTTGTTCTCTTCCAGATGCTATACTACCCTTGGTCAGTTATATGAACAATGAAGCCTAGGTAAAGGTGGTCCCTCGGTTAACGAACTGTTCGATTAACGAAATTTCGGTTAACAAATTACCTCCCATAAGGCTCTTCAATTCGGTTAACGAGCAAAACTTTGATTAAGGAAATCCTTACGACAAACACATTTTGCTGTGAGGATCAGCTGATAGGCTAGTCTGCCAATTCAGTAATCTGTTCTTTGTTTACATTCGTTTCCAGTGGAGTAAATATCAAGAAAGTTGTGCTCTTTAATATTTTTGCACTTTTTATATTAAAATTATTAGTAATTTTAAAATTTTGTTAACATATTGATAATATATGCAGTACAGGGAACTAGTTCTTGTGCACCCATCAGCCGCTTGACTCACCCACCAGGCCTCAGTTTGGCTTTGCTTACAGTGGAGTGAACATCGATTTTATTGGTGTCTTGAATATATTTTCAATTTTACATTAAAATTATTGGTCAGTCTGAAATTTAGGTAACATCTTGATAATATATAGAGCAGTGCAGTGTTGATTTAAATATAATTATCTTGAATTACACCTAGTGAACTTAAAATTTTATTGGTGAAATTATTGCATCAAGCATGGGTCCCCTGAAAGGTGATTTCTCCTCCATCCCCACTTCCTTCTCTTCTCCCTTCTCTTCCACCCCCAATTCTAATTCCCATCAACATTATCAACCAGGAACCTTCTACATACACACCTTAAAGTAAGTGTACTTTACTGCATTTTTTTTTGCTTTGTATGTACTTTTCTGTGAGCTGGAACCAATTACTCAATATCCCATTGAAACATTGGATTCGGTTCACGAAATTTTCGGTTAACGAACGACTCTATGGGACGAATTGTGTTCATTAACCGAGGGACCACTTTATAATTAAAATATAAATAATTAGTCTATTCTTTTGTGATCAAGACGATGGAGGTCTCATGTTGATGAAGGTTCCCTCGTATTAGGTTTGGAACATCATGCTTTCTGGCGCTTATCAGACACACGATGGAATTGTATCTCCTCTTCTATGTACTGTCTCTTTAGGTACACTTAAAGGACGGTCACTTAAGCCGACCTCAACCACTGACTCCCTTTGTGCATAAATACTCTCAGAATAACTCAACACCAGGACTTAACTCACACCACAGTGTTGTTGTCCAGATTTCTGTTTTCTTTAGTAAAGTGATTAACAAAACTACGGCCATCCACAGTGAGAGACGTGATGCAATATTAGTACAGTACAGTAAAATGACTACATCCGTGAGGCACAACTCATCACTGATATCAAAAGAAAAAATTTGGAGAGTCATAATGCCTATGTGCCTAGTGCCAAGTATTACAAACCACGCCATCTATTGTGTCATGATCTAACTACCCAGCACTACCGAGCAACGCCATCTAGGGACGAAACCCGAGTATGACTAGTCACCACTCCGGGTTTCCTTTCTCTATATCCTGGTTGTTGCGTCACCTCCTCCAACTCTTCCTCATCAGCTCCGGATCGAGGAGAGTTCAGTTCACTCTGGGAAGTGACCATACTTGGATTACCTATCCTGGAAACCTACGGCACAGTGACTACCTACCATCTTCTTCAATACTCAGCCCTACTCGTCAGACACTTCAGCACCGCACTTGAGTATTTGTAACCCTATATTACCTCCCACCTCCACTTGCTTCAGATTGTTGTATGTTGTATAAATATGTATATACTGTTAAGCCAATGTTGCGTATGTTTAAGTTAAGTATGGTTAAGGGTAAATTATAGAAAGTTAGATAGTTTATTAAGGAATTTATTGTACTTTATTATACACAACAAAAACTCGCATCCTTTGTCTACCCTTTTATAGTCCGATTGTCTTTGTTTTTTAGTATTTTTATTGTTGTTGCCTGTTGGGATCTGGGTAGACTTTTAACTATATTCTAAACCAGTTTCTAAATCCCCAACTCGTAACACAAGGGTTAAGTTATAAGACTTTCAGGAGCAAGATTCTGTGATATTAAGAATAATCAAAGTTTGGTCATCAACTGTTTGGGAAGCCTGAGTCAGTGGCATGAGACACCAGAGGAGGAGAGAGAAGGTTTTCATAGAGCTGATAACGCAGCTAACATCTCACCTTGTGCCGCCTTGTGTCAATTCATAAATGTTTGAAGTTCAACTGGTTTTGTGGGCCAGTTTATTACCTGTAGATATAAGCGATCATCACTCACCTGCCAACCAGCAGCATGGGCGGGTTGAGGGCGAAGCCGACTAATATACTGCCGAGGGCACCGGGCAGCGCAGACACCAGTAGAGACCACCCCGCCAACAGGAACCCTGGCAGTGACCCCAGGAAGATCATGCTTCCTGACATGCAAAATATAGTTCAGAAAGCCTTCCACTTATCATGGGTACAAATAATGATTTGGTGACATTAATAACCACAAACTGGTTACAATTATAAAGAATCTTGAATCCATACCGAGACATTTTCCTGAATACCGCACCCTTCCAGTTTAATTTTCAACCTCTCATGAGGTACTGAATCTACTGTTTTGACAAAGCAAGTTATATAATTGTCAATATTGTCACCACGCCCCGTGATCTGTGTCCACATATCCAACACCCCCAGCAGCTGTGTCAAGCTGGAGCGTCTGGCCTTAAACCCGTTATAACACTGTTTCACAACTCTTAAAATACTCTATAGTACAGCACGTAACAATACTGGTCAAACTCCAGGGACTCTTGCTTATCACCATCATCATCTAGACCTTTAATAATTGTCTTTTATCCTCTATCACTATGTCCACTTCATCATTCTGTTATGCATGGCGTAATGAACAGTGGTGCATTGTGTTGGTCATAGTGAAATATTTTTTAGGCATGTTACCCTCAACTTATGTAAATAGAATATTGTTGTATAATTGTCTGTGAGCAGGGCTGGTACGTCACCATCATGGCTGTTCACGTCACCATCATGACTGTTCACGTCACCGTCATGGCTGTTAACTTCACCATCATGACTGTTCACGTCACCATCATGACTCTTCCCGTCACCATCATTATTTTACTCCAGAAAAGTTTTGGATTGTGATAATCGGCCTCTGTGTTTGTGATTAGCTTGTTCCATTTGTCGTTGTGTGATTGTTTGCATATTTCTTTCAGCTCTTCCTTTAGGTTTCTGAAAAGAGTTATTCTTTCTTGGTTCCATCCGTGTGTATTTGTATGTTCTAGTAAGTTATTCAGTCTTGTCTGGATTATCTTCTGTTCGTGTGTTAATTGTGCGTGGGGTAGTAGGGTGTGTCATAGGAGGGAAGATCAGCTAAAACTAATGGCCCATCACTTTTTTGGTAGATTTTAGTGTATATAAACAGAAAATAATTTCAGTTTCAATATTTTGCAACCTATTGCTAGGTAAATTTTAGCGTGAAATTTATCGAAAATCTAACGTACAGCTGCATTTGTGCATTACAATTAAATAGTGAACATTGCTTTCTGACTTCATTCTTTAACAACCCAACTAACAATATTTTTTTCTGTTTCAGATTCTGATGCATTTATAAGTTGATAATATTTGCGATGGCTGCTTGTGTCAGGACGAGGAACCAAAAATCCAGCCATCTCAGTCACTATCTTGGGTCTGGGAGAGAGCTCCTGAAGTCGGAGTTGCCTACATTGAGAGATGCTTTGAGATACGGTGTTTTAATCAGGCAAATCAGTGAAAAGAACCAAAGAACTTACACAAACAAAGACATTGCCAGTGATATGACCAAAGCTGTCTTGGCACAGTACACTCTAGCTAACGCTCAGTTCAAGCCTCCAGTCATAACAAGTCAGAAGAAGATTAGTGAGAGACTGCTAGCCAGTTGGGAAAAGGCAAGAGATATCTCTCTTGGGAGAGGAAAACTTGCAGTTAAGGACAGCTTTGCCAAGCAACTGGACCAGTTATTTGACATAATTACCTGCAAGTGCCCAATTGTTCTCTGTCCTGAGTTTGGATGCGATCGTGACTGTAAATCCGAGGCCCACATCTCCTGTATTTGCAAGCGTGAACTGAAGATTCCTGTGATCGAACTGGCATTTGTCAAAGCACAGAGAGAGAAGACTGGCAGTATAGGGGCTCTCATGATTTCTAGCCAAGATATTCCGGAGTCCAAGAGACAGGAGGCTGCCACAGAGAGACAGAAGAGGAGAAGAGTTGCCGAGGAAAAGAGACTTGAGAAGGTCCAGGGTGAGGTAAAAAAGGCCGATGATTGGAGTCAAGCTGATTCAGAGTTTAATGACTTCCCCATGGCTGATCCGAGTGCTGACCAGGAGAATGGTGACTTTGTCCCTAACCCAGAAAATAATGATCCCAAACCTTCCAGGCATAAGATTCGAAATAGGAAAGATATCCCGAGCATAGCTCTGGCCAGCATGCGACACCACACTGGTCTCAGAGAAACTGCAGAGATAGCAACAGCTGCCTGGATTGACGGTGGTTTGATAACACCTGATGATGTTCACCTGGTGATAGATCATAACAAAGTAAGGAGAGCTCAGGAGAAACTTGTCAGTAACCTAGAAGAGGAGTTTGATAAGGGATAAGAGAAAATGGAATCAATTGTTTGTTCTTTGATGGGAGAAGGGATGACACTAAAGTGTTCATGAAAGTTGGAGATTCTGACAAGTTGTTCCCTGCCATGGTGAAGGAGGAACACTACTCCTGCTGCAGTGAACCAGGAGGGAAGTATTTGTGGCATTTCACTCCAGAGAAAGATGACACCAGGAAACCAGCTGAGATAGTGGCAGATAACATTGTGAACTGGCTCAGAGAGAGGAACGTAGACCAGACCCTGCAGGCCATTGGAGGGGACAGCACCAACACGAACACAGGGTGGCAAGGGGGGGTCATACAGTGGATAGAGCGGAAGATTGGGAGGAAGCTGGTCTGGATTGTTTGTGACCTCCACACCAACGAGTTGCCACTCAGACATCTGATCCAGGAGCTGGATGGCAAGACTCTTTCAAACAACAGATGGTCTGGTCCTCTTGGCAAGATGCTGGACTCTGCCACTGAGTTAGAAATAAATCCGAGCTTTGAAAAATCACAGTTGGCCCTCCACTCGTTGAGCTTGCACATACTGTCATTGACGACCTGAGTACTGACCAGTACTATGGTTACATGATTTGCAGTGCCATCAAAACTGGGGTCATGCCTGATAGACTTGCTTACCTGCAGATAGGTCCAGTCTCACATTCTAGGTGGCTCACAACGGCTCTCAGGTTCTGCAGAATTTGGGTCGCTCATCATAAACTGAAAGGGAACCAGCTTCACAACCTGAGACTTATTGTCCAATTCATCGTGAGTGTCTACTTGCCAAATTGGTTCAACACCAAGGTCAAGTCATCCGTTCTCCGAAGGTCCGAGGCATGTTCTCTTCCAGCTTGAGCTCCTGAGGAGTCAGCCAAGGAAGGTTGTTCAGATTGTGGAGCAGACTGTGAGGAGATCTTCCTGGTATGCTCATCCCGAGGCAGTTCTGCAGACAATGCTCTGCAGTAAGGATGAGGAGGAGAGAAGAGTGGCAGTCAAAAAGATCTTGGATATGAGACTTATGAGAGGATCTGGGCATGACGAATCAGTTGGTGACGATTCCTTCAGGGTCAGGAAGACTCCTGAAGTCAATCTAGGTGCCAAGACCCTCACTGATCTCATAGATCTGGATAACATCCAGGCTGGCAGTGAGCCCCCTCTTACTTGCAGCCTCACCAATGTTCAAGTCAGAGCTTTCCTGGACAACCCCATGCATGCCCCTGCCTGGCCCTCGCACACCCAGAGTACAGAGCGTTGTGTACAGCAAGTGAGCGAGGCCAGCAGTCACGTGTACAGCCAGGAGAGGAGGGAAGGCTACATCCGAGCTCAGGTGGTCAGCAGGAAGGTGATGAGTAGAAACAGAAGCAAGAAAGACATGTTCTCTATGGTGTGCAGCAACACCGGGTCGTAGTAGTAAAACCGGTTTTTGTATTTGATGATTTTGTTTTCTAAAGGAATATTAAATTTAATAAATGTGTCAAGATCATTCGTTTCACTATTCTGGATCATTTTCATCCTAATAAATTAACCTGATACATTTACTTTACTTTAAATAAGCTATTTAGTGGTGTTGGTAAAAGGGTGGGAATACTGAATTTTCATAAGATTTCAAGTTAAATTTACCTAGCAAAAAATGAAAACTTTTCAAATCTGAAGATATCACATGATTCTGCACATAGAACTACATCATTAATACCATGGGCCGATTTTTCAAACTCAAAAAAAAAATTCGCCTCCGTATGACACACCCTAGTGGGGTAGTGTACGGTAAGTTGTTTTAGGGGTGTTGCTTTCCATGGCTGTGGTGACATTAGTGTACCATGTTTCCAGGGCTATGTCAATGTCTGCTGTGTTTTTGTTGTGTAGATATATTTGTTCGTTTGTGTCGAGTTCTGACTTAAAACCCTCCCAGTTTGCTCTGTTGAAAGAGAATCTAGGGATGGAGGGGATTTGTATTGGTGATATTGATAGAGTGATGATTGTTTGGTGCTTATTCTTCCTCCACGTATTAGTGTTTCAACGAGTCCCTCTTCCACCCTGTTGTCTTCGTATGTGTATTTGGTTGTTCCTTCTTGAATGTCTTTTAACTGTCTTTCTTTCATTTGTTACTGGGAGTTGACTGAGTAAAGCCTGTTTCCTATGCTTTCTCCGGCGTCGGTTGGCCGTTGACCAGTGGGGTTCTCTCTACGTGGTCTTGCTGGTGTTGACTTCGCTGATTGGTCAGTTGTGTTCTCTAGGGTCTCGTAGTGTGTTGTGTTAGTTGGGAATGGGTTGTATCCATTGCAGTCTCTTCTCCTGTGCAATCTTCTTGCTGTGTTATTTTATTTTCCTTTTCTTTGCTGGTGATTCCTAGACTGTTTTCGGTTATTATTTTGAAAATGTCTGCTGATGGGGCATCGTCGGGGAAGTTTACCTGTGGTAGGTTGTTCGCTGCAAACATTTCTCTGACAGTTCTTCCGAATGTTCCCGGTTTAGCCACGTTGTATATGTGGGCATGTATCAGTGTGGCTAATATGGTGAAGGGTAGACCTTCACTTAGCTTCAGGTAAGTGTTTTCTGCGTTGGCTTTATCTTTTGTTTTTTCTAACACTTTAGAGGTGGTGTCTTGCAACTTTGTTACGGATATTGCAGCATAGGTTTTGTTTGGGTCAGTTTCTTTGTTTGTTCGATTTTTCCTTTTCCTCCATGTCTTTAATGGTGTCCTTCATTACTGGGCATCGTGCTGCCAGAGTGCGGTGAGGTCCTTTGCAGTTCAGACATTTATAATTTTCTTTGTCGTTACACTCCCTGAATGTGTGCCCTTCAGCTCCACATTCCGAGCAGTACTTTGTCTTTATTAGGGCACTTGGCTGATACATGGTTATATTTATAACATATCCAGCAAAGTGTTACAGGATACAAATTTTCTTTTTCGATTTGGTCTTTTGAAAGGTGGTAATGGGAGATGCAAATGCCATTTTTTAGTGCCCTCTGGGCCATGGCGATTTCTATGAATCTCACTTTCATCATCGTTGGAGTCCTGGGAAGCAGTACCACCTCTTCCACTTTAGCCCATGTGTTTTTCTGTTCTATTTCTTGTGATATTTCAATTGGTGATTTGTTGGTAATGGTCTTATCCAATCTCTTGATAACAATTGATTTCTTAGCTCTAAGCTGTGGTGGGATAGCTATTTCGAAGTCATCTCTTTTTAGTGTATCGATTGATTCAGTCGATAACATGAGATCGACATCCTTTTCTTCTACGCAAAGAACTATGAAGGAGTCCTTTTGCTTCTATTAGTGCGGCGAATTTGATTCCTAGCCGTGCGCATAGAATTGTGCCGAGTTCCTCTTTTCTTTTTTCGGATACTCCTCACGAAGGGAGCGCACCCGAATCCTGTTACCCGTAGTCCTGGTCCCGGCTGCGTCGTTCTCGTTTTCATCCGTCCGGAGAGTTGTGTTTGTATGTATGTGAGTGTATGTGTGTGTGTGTGTGTGTGTGTGTGTGTGTGTGTGTGTGTGTGTGTGTCTCCCGGTGGCCCCATAAGGCGAACCTACTATCCTAGTGCTAAAGCTGCTCGCGTATGTGAGGCGCGAGCCTAGTGTACCTAATTGGAGGGAGGGGAGGATGAGGGATAGCGACCCCCTCCCTGGGTGGACCCGCACGATCACGGTTACCCAGGAAGGCTTGGCAGTGGTATTGGCTCCGGCCCCCTTTCCTTTTCACAAACTCCTGGAAGGGAGGTGAAAACTTACAGGGGGGACCTGAGGACGAATACACCTCTGAGGGTGCAGGTCCCCAGGCCAGAGCGAAAAGAGGAAAGACTGAGCGGGAGGGAAAGACCCCAAACCACGTCAGGACCGACAGCAGCCCTCCAGCAGGGGTGTGGGTCACTCACACTACCCGTGGGGAGTTCTGCTGTCTCTGGCAGTCCAGAGCGCTAGCGGGGGATGTCTTGTTTCGCTGTGCCCTAGTAGGGGCGATCAAGCTTGGAGTGGTGGTCTAATGCCATAACAGGCGGGTCGCCGTCGACAGGCTTCCAGTGGTGGTCGGTTACCAATGATGTTACAGCTACTGGGTCAGAGACAAAGGCTGGCTGGCGAATGATAGTGACTGGCAGCGCGCTGTCTAGCAAGGAAAGATATAGTAAAATAAAGGAGGGAAATTGATAAGGAAAGAGCACAGGAAAAGCAAAACAGGACCTACTCGGCTGTAACCAAATTAACAAAGGAAACAACTAAAGTCCTTGAAAAGGTAGCCTCACAACCCCCAGCTCAACAACCTATGGTGTTCAACCTGGGAAGTCAACTGTCGGTTAAAATCATGACGGCAATAATACACGCCCACCTCTTGAATATTGCCAAACCAGGATGTTTTGCTAAAAGGGTAAGGGAAATGTTTGCGGCAAATAACCTCCCAGACATGGAATTCCCCAACGACGTCCCCTCATCAGAAATCTTCAACCTGATCTACAAACCAGCGGAAACCACCAGTCAGGCGCATGCCACCCAATCACAGGCCACTTCCGACATACCCCCCCCCCAACCAGAAAGTAGTGAAGAGTGGATGGAAAAGACGAAGAGGAGCAGGAATCCATTTTACAACATGAACCTGTTATACAACCTGAACAAGCGAGCATATATAGCACCCCTAAAAAGAACAAAATGGGAAAAGTGGCTCCACCACCGTCACCAAGAAAGATTACTGAGAATCAGGACCTCGGTGAGGAAACCGGTATTAGGTTTTACACCTGCTCAGCCCCCCAAATACTCTCAACCGAGAGACTACTGGCGGAGATAAGGGAAGTAAGAGTAAAATACACATATACAGATAAGAATCTGGAAGATCACCACATAGAAACATTAATAAAGAGAGGAAGAATCCTGACCAAATATAATAGAATAGAAAAGGTGGAGCAATCCAAATACAGAAAAATTCGCCTCGGCCTGCACACGGAGAGGAGGTCTTCAGGAGAACACCGATCATCTAAAATAACCCAAACAAGCTCGAGACATCACCATTCATAATCAACAGACTTAAAATAATTCAACATAATGTACTGACCTGGACCACACCAAGAGCTCACGAATTATACAACATATATCGTACCCTAGACCCAGACGTCATCATATTAAATTCTCACGTCAAGGGTAATTCAAATAAAATCAAGATATTCAATTACACAGTATACCAAAAAACCCAGCCAAAATCCGTTACAAGATGGAGTAGCCATGGCAATTAAAAGAAGTATAAAGCATAAAATCCAGGATACATTTCAAGAAAACTTTCTGGCAATTGAAATTAACAGCACCACGGGTCCAATCATAATCGGCACCTGTTACCTCCCTCCAAGAAGACCAATCTTTCCAATAGCAGACATGCTCAGATTGATGAGGAGGAACATACCTGCCTACTTTCTGGGTGATCTCAACGCTAGACGCCGCACACTAGGACACCACACCAACAACGCAGTAGGCCAGGTGCTGAACACACTAGTGAGCCACGGCAACGTAGTACACCTCGGACCGGAATTCCCCACGTACATTAGAGCAGTCGGGAGACCGGTGGTAGAAGCGGTACCGTTCTTGCCTCGCAAGCGAGATGTCACGGGTTCGATTCCCGGGCCGGTGGAAGTTGTTTGGACTTACTTCCTAGCTCCCATTAGTCCATGTTCACCAAGCAGTAAAGTAGGTACCTGTTGTAAGTCGAAAGTTGCGAATTCGTATTCAGGGAGTTGTTGGAGCTTCCAATAACTTGATGACATAAACCACTGACTCTTCAGGCTTCTACACCCTTGACTCTTCAGGCTTCTACGCCCTTAACTCATGAGACATAAAGGCAAGCATGAACTTAGCATGCTTCCCTGTTGGGCGCTGTAAACGCTTCTGCGCTTCACCTTACACAAGGATGTAGCGGGATGCCCAATAAAAAAAAAAATTAATTAGAGCAGGCCACACAGTATACCCAGACATCGTTGCAACAAATCAACACTACCACTTAAACATACTACTCGACCCGGCCCAATAGTGATCATCTCCCTATCATAGCTACACTCTCCACAGCCCCAATACATATCCCTGCCAGGCGAAGATTCAATTATAACCGAGCTAACTGGGAAAACTTCAAACAAGAATTAAACAACCCGCAACCCATACAATTACACAACAGGCACACTTCTCTAATAGACCAATCACTGGACACATAGTACGAGCACGTCAGCCAGGCCATGGAACACAACATACCCAAGACCACTCACCGAACATTACCACACCCTCAATACTCACACCCATCAAGAATCATACAGACATAATTTAGCAACCTAATTAAACTAAACACACAACAAGAATGGACACCAGAACACAGAAGGATATACAACATAATACACGAACAACTAAAAAACATTTCAAAAGAAGCATGCAACAGGAACTGGCAGAAGCTGATTTTATAAACGGAAGAAAACTCCCATAAACCGAACCAGTTCTGGCAGAAAATAAAGCACTTAATGGGAACCTCCAGCAACGAGTCTAACTATATAGTAAACAGTAATCAAGTCAAATTAACAGATCCAACCGAACAAGAACCGGAATTTAGATCTTTCTGGAGTAAGATCTTTCAAATAACCAACGAAGAAAACTTAAACTTTTGCATGACCACAGAGAGGGAAGTATCCAACCATATGTCGCAAATAACCCACATCTGGCAACCGAGCCCCACGATCGACCTGAATACACTGGATGACATGTCCCCACTAATCAAACCAATCACAGTGGACGAAATAGTAAGAACAATCAATAGCTTTAAGAACAAGGCTCCTGGAGTCAGTATAATAAATAAACTCATTTTACAGCAATTACCAAACAACATGGTACTTCTACTAAGAAATATATTCAATGCATCCATAACTTCAGGCCACTACCCAAAGAAATTTAAGACAGCAATTATCAGACTGATACCAAAACCAGGAAAGCCCCCACAGCAGTAGAAAACTACAGACCAATCTCTCCTTTAAAAACTCCGGGAAAAATCTTAGAAAAAATAATTAGCCACCGATTAAGAACACACCTGGAACTAGACTACAAATACAACCCTAGACAACACGGCTTTAGGAAACACAGAGGAACAAACACAGCCATAGCCCTTATATACGAAAGTATAGCAAACGCAATGTATAATAAAGAACAGTGCAACGTAGTTTTAAGGGATGTGGCAAAAGCGTTCGATAAGGTCTGGCACTTGGGACTTAAATATAAAATAACCAATCAAGAACTCCCTTACAACTTCACCTCTCTTCTTTGTAATTTCTTAGACCCTAGAGAAGCACACATTATAATAGGCAATCACACAGGCCCAAGCTTCACACTTTATAGTGGAGTACCACAAGGAAGTAACTTATCCCCAACTCTTTACACAATCTACACTTCAGACATGCCGCCACCAAGTCACCGTGAATACATTGCATATGCTGATGTCACCCAGATCATCCACCATCCAGGCAAGGCCAAACAGATGATTGCATTAAAAACAGCTCGCGCCATAATACAAATCAATAATTACGAGAAGAAATGGAAAATAAAAACTAATACACAGAAACTGAAAATCATACATATTTCAAGGATAAACCCAGCACCAATCACAGTAAACAACGAAGAAATACAATACTCAAACGAAGGAAAAATACTGGGGCTAACAATAACAAGAACCGGAATAAATAAACACATAACAGAACGTAATAGACTAGCCCAAATACAGCCTCCATCTTGAATACCCGCCAATACCATTAAACACGATCAGCCGTGCCAACCAATTAAAACTCCAGGCAACACAAAACAAAGCCATCCGCAGAGCCTCCGAACAACGTCCCCCATACACAACCAAAATAAAAGAGCTTCACGAAAAATACAAAATTTTGCCATTAAACATAAGAACATACAGACAAGCACAGGGAGTATGGTACAAGTCATGAAAGAAGAAATATATACTCAACTAAAAACAGAGGACACCACAAGATCACACTACTGGTGGCCTAAAAGCCTTCTCTATAACCCTCAACTGTACAGTAAACACATCCTTATCTACACCTCCTTTTGACCAACACTACCAAGCACCCTAGAACCAGACCCATTATACACCACACCATAAATAACTTCTTGACGCCATTCACACCTTATTATAGACCATAATATTAAAAATAAAAGATGAGAGTATTCTACTAGTAACACAAGGACCTAGTAGACCTCTCCAACTAACACAGTAACAAACATCTCCTTGCTAGATAGCTTTTACTGTACCATCTGTATGTGTATTATGTATGTTGTATGTATACCATGTATGTACCCTACTTATATGCATTACTTCTCTAGTCAGTAGTGTGTGGCAATGCCCCTGTTTCATGTCACCACACGCTTAGATAATGTGCGTGGCGACATCTGGAAGCTGCTAATGTACCACTTACCACATGTCGCCTGAGAGGTCAGAGAGAGGTCAGTTGACCCATATAGGAGTGTAAGGACTACCTGTGCTGTAAGCGCACCCTTGTATGTTTCCGTTGAATAGAACCTACAGCACTCTACAGGTGTTTATGTTCGCTCCTGTAGTTAGAACTAAGTACCCCGAACATCTCCACCATCAAAACCGTTTTATCGGAAATTATGTATAAAGATAAGAAATTACCATTGCAATAAATAAATTTGCCAACTAGACATAATCCTGACAGCTCTGTCCTCTTGTTCTACCTTAATACTGTACAACCCATGTTGTACTGCTTCCTCATTATATTTGTTTTTCAATTCCACTGTAATTTATGTATATACTTATAATAAAAATAAATAAAAAGTAAATAAACAATAATAATAAATAAATAAGATAAATAAATATTGAAGTGATAACCGTGGTAACATGTTCTTATTACCACCATGCTATGTGTACTATTCCAGATGATACTAAATGTTACATAATACTTCCTTGATATAAATGTACAGTATATATCAGGTACCTATATAAGTGCTGCGTTTCTCCTTTTCTTTTCTTTTTAATTTATACCATGGTAGTTAACTTTTTAACTCTTCAACCTGGTTTTCTCTTAATTTCTTACTTCATTTATTTTCTCCAGTAGTTTTGTCTAGTTACTTCATTTCATGTAGTTACTCCATAACCTCTGACCTTTGGTAGCGTGGCTCGAGGGTTATGACACGAGGTGCATAGTAATTCTGGTATCAAGCAATAGGAAGGAATGACGGCAAAATACTGCAGGTAAATGATACTCCTAGCATACTGTGAGAGGTTGGAGTTATAGACCACGTTCTTTGAAGACTTTATTCTAACAGCGTCAGCTGGAGACTGGCAACCGGGCGCTGCCAAAGACAAGCCCCCATCTCAACATGGGAAAACATATCGTACGATGGTACAATCTTACATCTCCCCCCCAAGTTAAAAGGAAATGACAATGCACATTTGAACTAACAAAAGGAAAACAATGCATTCATAAAACAACAATAATGCAGGAAAAACGAGTCAAACAAAGGAAAAAAACAGAAAAAAAAAACCCTCTAAACTGATTTTACATCACATACACTACACCACGTAGTCCGTTAACCAGCCCGGAGGCCTACGGCCTCTCCTGGGCCTGGCCGCGCTCGACTGGGGAGGGGCCGTGGGTGCGGAGGAGGGCGCGGGTATGGAGGGCACAGCAGAAGGGGGCCCAGGAGGCACAGCTTGGTGCACCACCGGAGTAGTAGGCACAGGTGTGGAGCCGTTTCGCAGGTGGCGTCTGTTGCGGATGGACACCCTGCCACTGCCACTCAACCTGACGGCATGCTGCCTGTGAGGGCGGGCTTCCACCACTATGCCTGTCCTGTCCCAGAGCTTGGTAGCTGCGTCCTGCACACGCACCTGCGTGCCCACGACTAGGGGAGCCAGCTGGCGGGACACCTCCCTCCGCGACAGAAGGACCCCATCCTGTGTTTCGGCCAAGCGCACCTCCCTCATACGAAGTGCCCGCCGCCAGTGCTGGTCCACCTTATAGTGCTGTCTGGCCACGGGAACGCCGTCACGGAGCTGGCGGCCGGTGGCAAGTTGGGCGGGCGACTTGTTCACCCCCCGCAGAGGCGTGTTCAGGTACTGGAGGAGGGCCTGGGATGTCCTATCGCAGTCCAGGCTACCCCCGGGCCCAGTGTTATCCCTGAGGATCCTCTTGGCAGCCTTGACCCCAGCCTCTGCCCTGCCGTTGGATTGGGGGAAGTGGGCCGACGAGAGGCGCACCTCGGCCCCCATGACTTGAGGAAATCTGTCATCTCAAGGCTGGCAAGGTTGGTACCTCCATCCGTGGAGATCTGCTCAGGTACCCCCCACCTCGTGAAGTAGGCCCGCAGACTGGCGATGATTTTTCCAGAGGTGGCCTCGTTGGGGAAGTGGGCGATCTCCAGCCAACCTGTCAGTCGGTCAGCATATGCTAGGTACGTGCGGCCCTGCAGGTGGAACAAATCGGCTACCACTTGTTGAAAGGGATAGTCTGGCGCTGGGGTCAGAACCAACGACTCCGGAGGCTGGGAAGGGGCGTGGGTCTCGCAAGCAGCACACCGGGACCGATGATACTGCAGGTCACCCTCCATGCCAGGCCAATAGACAGACTGCCTGGCCCGCCTGAGCATTGAGTCGAGGCCCTGGTGCCCCACATGCAGGTTAACGGCGACCCGGTGGCGGAGGGAGTCGGGGATGACAAGGCGCACGCAGCCCTGGTCAAAGGTGTAGGTGACCAAACCCCTGACCACAGCCAACCTGTCCCTCACCGAGAAGTACGGGCGCAGACAAGCCACCTCTTGTGACTTGTGGGGGTGCCAGTCGCCCGCCAGCACCCTCGACACTAGAATCTGGTACACTGGGTCGTCCGCAGCCGCTTTGCATACTGTGTCTTCGTCAATAGTGATGCACCCATCCTGATCCAGTGCTGCGATTGTGACTGCACACACTGCAGCGCACAGGTCCTCCTCTTGGTCCACGTCCTCCGCATCAGGCGCCGCCCTGAGGGAGGGGAAGCGGGATAGGGCGTCAGCTGCACAGTTCCGCTTCCCTGGCAAGTATTTGACCGTGAATCGGTACTGCAGGGTCTTCTCCTTGAGCCTGAACAGGCGCGGATTCGCCACATCCGTGAAGGCTCTGTCCCCTAGCAAGCCAACTAAGGGGCGGTGGTCCGTCACCAGAATGAGGTTCGGGCAGCCAAGGAGGAACAGCCTGGCCTTGCGCAGGCACCACACCACAGCCAGGGCCTCCCCTTCTACTGCAGCATAACCGGCCTCGGCCGTGCTCAGATGTCGGCTACCACACAGAGCCAACCGCCACCCTCCTCTGCAGCAGAAGGGCGTCTCTGGAGAGGCACAGGCACAGTATTGTTGCAGTACGACGAAGCCGATGCCCTCCCTGCTCCAATCAGTGACAGCTGCCGTAGGCCTGGATTTGTCGTAGTACACCAAGCCGTCTCTGGCCAACTGACAGATGGTGTCCTGGGCCTGGCGAAACTTGAGCCGCAGCTGGTCGTCCCAATACACCTGCTTGCCCACTGGCTTCTTGAGGAGCTCACGGAAGGGCTCCATCACCGGTGCAGTGGCAAGGAAGGGAGCCAACTGATTAACCAGGCCATGCCAGGACCTGATGTCAGTGATTGATGGCTGATCCGGCATGGGGAAGTCCTTGATGGCTGACAGACGTTGGGCAGTGGGCTGGCACAGGTCCCACCCCAGGAGGAAACCCACAAACTCAGCTTCTCTCCTGCAGAACAAGAACTTTTCTGGTTTCAGCGTGATACCTGAGCGAGCGCAGGTCTCCAGAAAATCGTAAGTGTGCCAGAACGCCCCCTTCACACTGGAGTCATAGAGGAGAGTGTCATCCACGCACTTGTACTTGCGGGGCACATCCTGAATAGCGTCGTCAAACCTCTTGGTGTAAGCATCTGACGCTGAGCAATGTCCCATGGGCGTCCTGCAGTATCGAAAACGTCCCCACGGCGTGATGAATGTGGTCAGGCGTCTACTCTCCTCCTCCAACTCCACTTGATGAAATCCCCAAAAGGCGTCGGCGACGGTTTTGAACGAGTGCACTGGCACCCCAGACACCATGTCGAATGGTGCGGGTGTGTGGTGCGTCTCCCTCAGACAGCTTGCATTGAGGCGTTGGAAGTCCACAGTGCGCCTGGGCTGACCGTTTTTCTTGGCCACCACGACCATCCTGGCGCACCACTCCGTAGCCTCACCAGCAGGCACTGGCTGGATGACGCCTCTCCTGACGTCCTCCTCCAACTGGGCCTTCACCTCCGCTTCCCAGTGTTTCGGAACGGGAGCGGGTGTGTGCCGGGCGTCAGGTGGATACGGTGAGGGGGACCAGTCATGACTGGCAGTGGGGACCTGCTGGTGTTGAATGCGGTAGACGAAAAGTGCGTGAGTAGCCATGCCTCCAGCCTGGCCACATTCTCCTCCAAAGGAGGCAAGGGTATCTCAACTGGCCTCGGCGGGAAACGGCTGCTCTCAGGTAAACGGTTCGGAGGTAGATCGTCGGCAGTGTGCCACTCCCCTCCATCGCTCACGGCAGCCACAGCACGTCTATGGAGCGGGAAGTCGACAGGCACCAAGTTGAGGCACTTGCAGGCCTCCAATGACAGATAGAGGGCCTTGGCTGTCTGCACGAAGTAGACCTCCTGGACGGTGGACCCCCCGTCCACACCGAGGCGGCAGGGGGCGGACCCCAGACACTTGAGCTGTTTGTTCTCCACGTCCCTTAGGCCATTACGGGCCCGAAGTTGCCCCGGACACAAACCGATGTCCCGGAGCAGGGATGCGCCTGCCACACACACCATAGCACCCGTGTCAGCTACAGCCAGCGCAGGGGTGGCGGGGGAATTGCCCCCGGCCTGGGACACGAACACTTGTAACCTGGGGTGGCGGGATAGCCGGGCTGTTGCCACTGTAACAGCGCCTGACACATCCACAGGAGCACTTAGGGCTGACTTACTCCTACAACACCTTTTGAAGTGACCAACCTTACAGCAATTGCGACATGTAGCCCCACTTGCAGGGCAGTTACTTTTACCAGAGGCATGTGACACGCCGCAGTTACCACAGTGCACGCGACTGGGGTGTCGAGGTCGGGCGGCAGCTACCTCAGACTCACCGGTGACGTCATCACCAACCGCCACTGCCTCCGCGGCTGTTCCCACCACTGCCTGGCCAGACGTACGACACAATACACCAGCATCTCTCACTGCTGCCTCAAATAACATGCATTTGTTTCTAAGCACTTCAACACTATTATAACTAGAGTACCCCTGGAAAATTTCCCTTTTCAACACTGGGTTACTCAGGCCCACCATAACTTTACGTAATAGCATGTACTCAGAGAGGTCGTTATCACAGGTGGGACATTTAAATTCACACTCCACTGCCTCTGCGAAGCATCGTTGAAAATACCTTTTCATGGGCTCCTCTTCACCTTGTTTGCTGTTGAAAAACTCGTTCCATTTCACAGCTTGGTTTGAAGATTGAAGAACCATTCCACTGATGGCGTCCAGGGCTTCTTTGGGCGAGAGCTGCTCCCACTGACCGCTGGGGTATCTCGAGTCAATCACCCTTTGGAGTGCAGGGACGCAGTTCAGGCGAATGTGGAGTGTGGCCACCAGTTGTGACCACCCGTTCAACAGCACCCATGACTCCATGGACCGCCTCCATGTCCTAAACGCAGCTGCTGGCATTTCTGCCTCACACTTCTCTGGAGCGACAGCTGCTGAGGGCTTCATGACCGGCATAGAAGCATGACCACCGCCAGCACCTAGAGACGCCATCTGAGCCATCAATGCACTCATGGCCTGCTGCTGGGCGCGCGTGGTGTTCCCGGCCGGTGTAGAGAAGCCCTGGCGTCCCCTTGAGGGCGTCGAGAATCGTGGACGTGTAGGGGCCATGTCAGCGTTCTTGTCAGGGCTGTAATGGCGTGTCGGGCCCCGACATATCCTACTCAGTGCGCCATGTGAGAGGTTGGAGTCATAGATCACGTTCTTTATAGACTTTATTCTAACAGCGTCAGCTGGAGACTGGCAACCGGGCGCTGCCAAAGACAAGCCCCCATCTCAACATGGGAAAACATATCGTATGATGGTACAATCTTACACATACAAATAAAATGGTTTATTAAAATTATAAAATGGTTTATTATAATTATAAAATGGTTTATTAAAATGAAGTTATATTTTATGAATAATTTCAGTAACACTCAACTACAGGGGTCAACTCCCTGGCTTTACTTATTTTGTACTGTTAAACTTAGGTACATTTTCCACTTACACCATGACTGAGTGTACATGTACAAGAACACACATAATACTCTTACATACTGTAGCTCCTTTGAGCAACATTATTACAAGTGGCAATGTTGCCAGTTACAGCACCAACACTAATACCTTAACATCACCAGGATTAGTAGCTTCTCTTCACCACTGTGGTACCTTTGCCCACAAGCAACGTGGTGGTCAACCTACTCTTGCTGACTCCAAACACTCAGACAATTCAGGTGAATACATACATGTGTACTCGGAGGAATAACACAGCCAACATATAGCCCCACTGAGTAGTGGCCTCATCCATAACAATGATGGGGGTTGGCGTTGTTTGCTCGGCCTGTGAGATCAACAAGCTGGACAGTCAACGCGTCAGGTGAACGGCTGGCCAATTGACTGGGCCCCAGAGGAGGTGGTTAGTTCCTGACATACATAAGAACATAAGAAAATAAGAAGTCTGCAATAGGCCGGTTGGCTTGTGCATGGCAGCTCCTGTCGAGAGTTACTACCATTCTCTATCATCCATGAATCTATCCAGCCTCCTTTAAAACTTTCCAACGTTCCAGCACTTACTACAAAGTTGCTGAGCTTGTTCCACTCGTCCACCACCCTATTTTTGAACCGGTTCCTTCCCATCACCCTCCTAAACCTAAACTTATCCAACTGAAATCCGTTGCTATGAGTCCTATCCTGCTCAGATATTATAAGAACTTTATCTGTATCTCCTCTATTGATTCCTTTCACCCACTTAAATACTTCTATCATATCTCCCCGCACTCTTTGTCTTTCTAGGGAATGCAAGTTTAGTTTTTTTTAATCTATCTTGATATGGAACGTTTCTAAGTCCCGGAATCATTTTCGTCATTTCTCGCTGCACCGACTCCAGTGAATTGATATCCAACCTCTGCACTCTTATTATTTACACTTCTAGATATAAAACCTAATACCCGGTACTCTGTTTGCCTTTATTTCGAACATTAATGCACTGTTTTCTAGGTCGTAGGTCTTGGCATACAAATATCCCTAAGTTTCTTTCACAAGTCGACTTCTCTAGGTTGATGTTGTTAAGGCTGTATACATTGACAGTATTTGTTCTTCCAATATTAAGTACGCTGCACATGCTGGTGTTGAATATCATTTGCCATTTTTCTGACCACTCCTGCAGTTTATTTAAATCCTCCTGTAGTGCATTTACATCCTGCCCTGAATTAATCTGCCGCCCCATTTTGGTGTCATCCGCAAACTTGCTTATGTCACTGCTGATCCCAGTATCTAGATCGTTTATGTGGATTATGAACAAGAGTGGACCCAGTACTGACCCCTTGGGAACCCCACTGGTTACACAGCTCCACTCAGATTTAACACCATCTACGCTGACCCTCTGTGTTCTATCGGTGAGCCATGATTTTATACAATTTAAAACTTCCCCTCGATACCATGAGCCTCAACTTTTCTCAGAAGCCTCTGATGCGGTATTCTGTAAAACCGCTTTGTTAAAGTCTAAGTAAATAACATCGTAATTTTCGTCATTATCTACTGCCTCGAAGACTTTCCTAAAAAACGTCATCAGATTTGTTTGACAAAAGATTTGTAAACCCATGTTGAGAGTCATAAATTAATTTGCTTTTCTCTAAATGCGATCAGATGCTATTTGCTATAATTGATTCAAGAAATTTCCCCACTACTGACGTCAAACTAATCGGCCGGTAATTTGACGCTGATGCTCTGTCTCCCTTTTTTAATATGGGTACTACATTGGCCTGTTTCCACAAGTCTGGCACAACTCCCGTGTCTAATGATTTTGTAAATAAATTTACGAGGGGTCCGTTAATCTGTTCCTTACACTCTTTCAGAACTCGAGGGAAAATTTCATCCGGCCCTGGGGATTTTGTCTTCTTTAATTTATTTATCTTAAGAACATCCTCTTTTCTGATAGTGATATTCTTTAATTTCTTTTCTTCATTTCCCTTAAATATCAGTTTCACCTCTGGAATTTCCTCGTGAATTTCTTCTGTGAAAACTGACAAAAAGTAGCTGTTTAATGCTTTACTTATTTTCTCACTATCATCGATCACTTCTCCTCTCTCTGACTTTAAAGGCCCTACTTTGTCCTTGACCTTTGTCCTATATAACTGGAAAAATCCCTTGGGATTCTCCTTGGATTCTCTTGCTATCCTGATTCCGTAGTCCCTCTTTGCCTTCCTTACATTTTTCTTAACATTCCTAGATAGTTTATTATACCTATTTCTGAGCTGCTCCTCCCCTCCCTCTGATTTCTTATAAATTCCTTTCTTTATTCCTATGTCGTGTTTAAGTTTTCTGGTCATCCACCTTGGCTCATTCATATTTGACCCAATTTTTCTGTATGGTATATTTTGTTCTTGTGCTTTACGTAGTATACGAGTGAATATATTATAGTCATGATCAATTGTTGTGTCACCTGTGACCTCACCTGCTCCTACTGGGGACTGACCTGACTATTCCAAGGCGACTTCACCTAAGTATCTTCTTAACCCCTGAAAATCCGCCAACCGAAAGTTTGGGACTCTTACCATATTGTCATTGTTTTTTGTTTCCCAATTTAGGGTGAACCTGATTTCTCTGTGATCACTGTTCCCTAGTTCTTCCCCTACTGTGATATCTCTGATAATATTTTCTTTATTTGTTAATACTAGGTCTAATATATTGTTACCTCTAGTAGGTTCTGTAATTAGCTGTTTCAAAAAATTGTCCTGTACTGCGTCTAGGAAGTCTTCAGATTCATAGTCACCTTCAATGTTGTCCCAGTCAATATTTCTGAAGTTGAAATCCCCCATAATGCACAGGTTGTTGTATTTTGCTGCCCTACTCATTTCCTGCCATTTGGGCCGAGCTGCCTCCTTCCCAAGACTCGGGGGCCTGCAAATCACTCCCACAATCAGCTCCTCTCCTCCTTCCGCAATTTCTACCCATACAGACCCGGTTCCAACTTCACCCCCCACTGAATTACGCTCATGTTCACGAATTTACCCGAGTTTACTAGCCTTCATCCATCTCCCAAACTAGTGAGGTCGTCCCAATCTACAAGGCTCTTGGCCGAGAGGAACCTGTGGGTGGAGGAGTTTCAGATGCTGGACTGTGTTTGTTGACATGAACGTCAACGTTTCAAAAGGACGCTAAGGGTGTAAGAATACTTCACTTAAAACACATCAGTTACGTTACTGTATCACTTGCATATTCAAACTTTTAACTAAGTCAAAATCACTTAATGTGGCGAAGTATAACACAGAGCTGGACATTACCTGTGGGTGGAGGAGTTTCAGATGCTTATACACCTCAATCAGGTCGCTCCTTGCCCGTCTGTAGTATAAGCTAGGCAAGTTCAGGCTCTCCAATCTCTCAGGGTAGTTGAGATGCTGAAGTGCAGGCACCAGTCTGGTGGCCCTCCTTATGAACCTTTAGCTTTGACAATTTATTTATTTCGCCGCTAGCAGTGCACAAGTGCGTTTCTGTGACTTGGTGGAAATCTACCTGCCCGTTACTTTTTACTTTTATTTTTATCCTCTTCACCACTGATCGGCTCGTTAGCCGCTTGGGGGATCGGTCACGTCTCTGTCACGCACTGTTGGCAAGTACACTACTAATCATGTACTGGCTCTCTGTTACATACTGTTGGCAGGTACTGGGCATGTACCGGCAAATCTTATGACTGGATGCCATTCCTAGTATCAACCCACTTTTATATGTAAGTCTTTGAAAAGTCCTCTTAGCTGACAAGCAGGGTCACTACCAAAAATACTGAATGTTGAGAGAAACTAAACTAATCCAGCATCTTGGGCCATGCCATAAAAAATAGAATCAGGACAGCTTAACAGAGCTGATGGGGAGTCGAATTCAACAATCTTTCCTTCCTTCAGTACCATCACCCTGTCATAGTCAATGATTGTGTTCAGGCGATGTGCTATTGTAAGCATAGTACAATCATTAAACTGAGGATGGTTACCTGGAGAAGATTGTCTGTTTCCAAGTCGACAGCTGCTGTGGCTTCATCAAGCACCAAAACCTGAGAGTTGCGGAGTAATGCCCGTGCCAGACACACCAATTGCCGAAGGCCAACACTAAAGTTGGAGCCGTCCTCATCTACCATGTGTTTAAGACCTTGTGGTTGACTGCGGATATATTGACTAAGATTAGCAAGCTCAAGTGCATGCCAGATGACCATGTCTTCATGGACATCAAATGGGTCGAGATTCATGCGGAGTGTCCCAGTGAACAGTTTGGATCCTGGGGTATAATACTGATGTGTCCTCGGAGATCATGGAGACCAATCTTGGTAATGTTAACACCATCAATATCAATGTGGCCACCAGAAGGCTCTAGGAGACGAAAGAGTGCCAATGTGAGGGACGTCTGTTTGTCTGTTACACTGATACCGATCGTCGGGAAATTACCGGTCACGTCTCTAATTACTTTTACTTTTCTTTTCTTTTATCCTCTTCACCAAAAGATCGGCTCGTTAGCCGCTTGGGCGATCGGTCACGTCTCTGTTACGCACTGTTGGCTTGTACTGGGCATGCACCGGCTCCTGGATGTACCTGAACCCGCTCCAGTGTTGGTCAAGTCTTGTCGAAAGAGCTCACACTCGGTGCCGTCACAACACTCTCTGGTAGATTGTTTCAAGAGTTTACAACCCTCACTCCGAAAAAGTTTGCCCTCTCAGTTTTCTGGACTTGGGGCTTCTTCAATCTTGAGCTGTGACCCCTTGTGGGGCGAGCGTCCGCCATCTCCAAGTAAGGACACTCGACTGAGTAGTGCCCCTTGAGATGCTTATACACCTCAATTAGGTCACCCCTTGCCCGTCTGTAGTATAAGCTAGGCAAGTTCAGGCGCTCCAATCGACCCAGCCGTTGGTAACCAGTGGTGAAAGCTGGGCAAGCTGTGGAGGGTCGTAACATTATTATACTTTACTTTTTACTTTTATCCTCTTCGCCACTGATCAGCTCGTGCCGCTTGGGCGATCGATCATGTATATGTTATGCACTGTTTGCAAGTACTGTACTGAACTGGCCGGGCATGTTGTTGTGTTGTTGAGATTGTCGGACCGTAGTCCGACACGGGCCTTTGCCTGAAGGCGGCCCGTTTGGTGGTTCCGGCTGGAGCTCTTGGAGCAGCCAGACCGGATTTGGGATTGGAGGTTGTCCTACTTGCAGATATGAAAGGATACTGCAGGTTTGCAAGTGTGAGCGGACCCTCGGTCAGTGAACGCTTACCACCAACCCCCACTCTTGGACGTGGTCAGTTTCGGAGTGGCGCGCCCCCCGAACTGGGGTCTGCATTTGCTGGAGGAGGAAACTTCCTAAGCTATCTGGGTGGTGAGTATCGTGTGATGACCCGGAGAAGGTGGTGAATGTGGTTTGTTTGGGCCTTTTGGGTTAGAGTGGTGATGACCCGGAGAAGGTGGTGAATGTGGTTTGTTTGGGCCTTTTGGGTTAGAGTGGCCGCTGGTGTTGTGTGTTCTTCTTGGAAGTTTCGAATTCTGTTTCGGACACTTTGTGTGACTTTGCAGTCGAGGAGATAGTGTTCCAGTGGGTTGGCCGCTAGCTCCTGACAGTAGATGCATTCCCTGACGGCATTTCCGATCGTCTGCCAGGTGCACTTGTACCCTAGTCGTAGTCGATGAAGGCTAACTTGGGTTTGGCTTGGTGTTTCTTGTCCGCGAATGGTGGTTCCCCTTTTGTAGCCACCAGGTACCATTTGGCTGATTGGGAACCAGCGTTGAATGCGTCAAGGAAGCTCTTTTGGATGTGGAGCTTGGTAGTCTTTCTGAGGTGGTTCTTGATCTGTTGCACGCTTGCTGGAACTTGAATGTGTACGCCTGTAGAACGTGTGGCTGCTTCGTCTGCCATGTCATTTCCCCCGATCCCTACATGACTGGGAATCCAGTGTAAGACGACTGGGCGATTTTGTCTTTGGAAGTCCTGTAGCTGTACGAGGATCGAGGTTATGATGTGGACGTTGTCTCTTGATTGACTGTGTTACAGCGCCTGCATGGCTGGTTTGGAGTCCGTGTGGTCGAGGTGGAGGGAGGCACTGATTCGCGTTGTGGCAGCTGTGGGCTTATCTGTTTTACAGATTTTGGCGAGGAGACCGGCTGTCACCTGCTTGACTCGTACTGCCAGGGGTGGTAGTTCAGTTTCCATTTGCAAATTGGAAGCTCTGGTCCACCTGGGTGCTCCGAGCATGGTCCTGAGAGCATTATTTTGGATAACTTCTAGCTTAGCTATCTGGTCTTCTCTCAGTCCAATGAGCGCTGGAACACTGTAATCTACCAGCGATCTGATGGCGGCCGTGTACTGTAGTAGGCTTTGAGCACGTGTATGTTCGCTCCTGCGGTTGTGCTGGTGAGCGACCTCGTGCCTGAGATACTCGAGTTGCGGCTTGAAAGTGAGTTTCTGGTCGAACCAGATTCCAAGACACTGGTGGGTGTTGGTCCAGACTACACAGGCGTGCATGCACTGGCTCCTGAAGTTCCTGAACCTGAATATATAGGAACCTGCTCCAGATTGTTCCAAGAGTTCATATACAGTACATTATTATTATTATTATTATTATTATTATTATTATTATTATTATTATTATTATTATTATTATTATTATTATTATTATTATTATTATTATTATTATTATTATTATTATTATTATTATTATTATTATTATTATTATTATTATTATTATTATTATTATTAGTATTAGTATTAGTATTAGTAGTACTGTAGTAGTAGTAGTAGTAGTATTTAATACTACGGTAACACCTTTAAACTCATTCACCAAACTGTTTATTTACGTCCATGTTCTCTGTTGGTTGGCTGCTGCTAGTACAGGAGTCCATGTGAGGTGATTAGCTGTTAACCAACGAATTATTGACTTTTATCACTACTATGTAACTTAATTGTTCTTTGCCGTAGATGAAATGTCTTAAGTGATCCTGCTAACACAACTTTACTACAGTTATTGTGAACTGTGAGAGCTGTCAGGTTCAGGACTGTCATTGTAAGGGTTATGACGGTTCACTTTGTTAATAATCCTTGAATTAGAAGAATATTTTATGTTTTTTGTTTTAGTTAAGTGGTGTCACCCCTTTAGTTTTCAGGTACCTACTTAGTTTTGGTATTATTTTAGTTTCGGTCATCCAGGGAATTTAGGTTAGGTTAGATAATAGTTCCTGGGTTCTGTGGTTGGGTTAGGTTAGGTTAGATAATAGTTCCTGGGTTCTGTGGTTGGGTTAGGTTAGGTTAGATAATAGTTCCTGGGTTCTGTGGTTGGGTTAGGTTAGGGCAGGGCCAGTCAGGTCAGGTCAGGTTAAAATCATTCAAAACACATAAAAACCCATCGGAAAAAACAGCGATGACCGAAACTGAAATTTTACCTTTATTTTTTTTTTTGTGAAAGTGAACTGTTAGTAATAGGATACATTTCTGGAGCCTCCATATGTATATTAAAGGATTAATATATAAAAGTATTTTTACAAGATTGATAATATTAATGTTTGTATACTGGATTTCTCGATCAGTTACTATTATTTGATCTCCATAAAGGTCCATGAAGGCCATCCTCCATAAGTCTATTGTTAATGTAGGAGGAATTGTGTAGCACCTTACTAGAGGGTCCAGGTTATCCAACTAACTTACAAGAAATATTTCTTCAAGAAAACTAATTTTTTACCTCAACAATATACTAAATCAGACGGAGGAATTACACTCTATGGTAATAGTGGAGGAGATGGCTAACACCAGAAGGAATTTATAGAAATACTTAATTTTTCCAGAGATGTTGCATGCATGACAGAAAGCAATAGAAATGATACAAGTTAATCATTTAATTGTAAATAATTATTTTTTTTACTTTTACTTTTATCTAATACTGTACCATTGCATTTTCCCTTATTGATGTCTGCTTTTACATATATTGCAAACACTTTTTCTTTGCTGTGCAATACATTTCAGAAAGTCTGTCATGTACAGTATGCAGGGGTAATTACAGTATTTATGACTGAGCCGCCTCTGATATTTCATAGAAAAAGATTTTAAACACGCCGCAATTTCACTGTTTTGCAGTGAACACTTTTTCATAGTTTTGGCAAATGTGTTAAAAAGTGGTTATTTCTAAATTAAGCCTAACCTAACCTTAGTTGATAAGAAGAACAAGCAGTGTAAGCATTGTTAGAAGGCCTCACTAACCTAACCAAACAAACCTACCAAACCTTACCTAGCCATGGTGCTCTGGCCTCTGTTATTATATAGAAAGGACTTACTATGATGTGGTGTACAATAATTTCATGTTTTTTTTTTGGCTGTGAGAGCAGCCACCTGGACTGTGCGGCTCATAGCTGTACACTGGTATCAATCAAAGCACTCAATATGATTGGTTGTTTAGATACGGGAATACGGCATCATCGCCACATTACCACCGAGAAGACAAAGTAGTGCACGCCAAGGCACCTAATTATCTACCAAATGAATCATTCTCCAAGGAAGTGATTATTATATCTAAACTTACTGTTTAAAATATAATAAGAAAACAAACATCAAAACAAATATTAATGCGTCGGTGAGTTGGTCATAAATATTAGCCATATACAGGATTAGAATCATATGGTTAAGGTTTAAACTCATAAATTTGGTTTTTCATTGAATTCGAAGTTAACTCTAGGTTCATATTCTTATTATACTTCCAGAAGGAGACGGTTAACAATCTTTTGTATTATATAAGCAGTTATGGTGCCATGCACTGGTTGTTCCCTCAGTTATTGCCTTAGGTTACATCAGGTTCTCGTTGTTTATATGAATGTTTTAACCATACAATAACGTTTTACTGATCGGTTTCATTATGTTACGCTACGTTAGGTTCTGTTTGGTTTTGTGCATTTTTGTATCAATTTTATTCCTTACTACCGTGTATCCAAACAATATCTCTGGAAATGTTGGTCCAATTCCATAAGTTCCTTCTGGTGTTAGCCATCTGCACCACCTCTACCCACTTCCTGTACAGTAGTTTTTCCTTAGTTTCCCCTAAAGGCTCTCCATGTTCTTTCTCCTGATGACTCCATATTTGTGCTTCGTGTTGAGAGATGCTTCTCAGCAACGAAATTATCAAAGTCTAAGTAATGGAACACACTCCAGCAACATTTCCATACAAACTGAAATATTAATACCCTAACCTGCCTACCTAACCAAACCTTACCTACAGTAATTATCTACCTACCTACCTACCTACCTACCTACCTACCTAACCAAAACTATCCTACAGTAATTATCTACCTACCTACCTAACCAAACCTTACCCACAGTAATTACTTACCTGCTTATCTAAGCAAACCTAACCTAATTACCTATCTACCTACCCAAACCTAATGTAACGTACCTACCGAACCAAACTTTTTTTTTTTTTTTTACAGGGATTAGGCCGCCTGGGCACAGGTCACTGACCCACATCGAAGCCTGGGGGGCGAAATTGTAATAATAATAATGATAACTAACTTGTAAATGCTCATATGCATGTAAAGGATAATGTCGCCTTGTTACAGCCATTTTTGTTGTGCTGGAGCTGTTTGCTTGCCCTTAATGTTTACTTTTCATATGGCGATGACAGTGGAATATTACTGTACATGTATATTAAGTGACTGCAACTTTTTTTATAATGTTTCAAATGTAGTTTGGCTTTTATAATCATTATTTAGTCATTCTTTAAGAAATTGGTAGTATTTAAAGGGATTTATTTATAATTTTGACTAATTTTGCTATTAGTAAGAATTCATCTCCATAGCACCATAACTACTTATAACGGATATTTGCCTAGCGGACAGCCTCAAGAACGCATTTTGTCCATTATAAGAGGTATTGTACAGTATACAGGCTTTTCCTGATTTACATAACGGTTCCATTTCTGAGAATCCTTTTGAAAATTGGATCACATTTTCCCACAGACTCCTATTATAAAACCTGATAAACATTCCTACAAAAAAAATCTTCCTCAAATGTCTTAAAATGCTCTTAAGCATGTTTTAAATTATAATTTTTTTATGTGCACTATGATTATAGACCAATAGTGAGCATATTAAGTGAAATACATGCAGAGGTGGAAAGGGAAGTTATTGTACCACTGTTTTTGATACCATTCAAGGCTGAGACCCAGACAAAACATTGGATTTTAATTTGGTAGTGAGGTGCTGACAATATGTGTACTGCACTGTACCTAATGGCCACACACTGGAGATGACCATGATGGGAAGGAGGCCAGTGGCCTCTGTAGGAGCCCTCCATTGTTCATGATAATCTAGAAGCCCAGTACTGTTAGTGATACTTCAGCTTGGTTTGGTAGACCATTCCATAGGTCTACCACCCTTACGTTCATTTTGCGTGATGAGAGAAACCTGGCGAGCTTGTAGTTATGTCCCTTCGTGTTTCGAGATGTATTGCTTTCACTGGATTTAGGTTTTCTATAAGGTTTTATCTGAAGAAAAAATGGTAGATTTATCCCTCTGAGTGAAAGGAAGAATGTATGTGGCTGGTGTGAGAAGTGTAATGTTGTATGGCTGTAAAACATAGGCAGTTGAAGTTGACATAAAGTAAACTTGACTGATCTGAAATGAGAATGGTAAGGTGTAATGTGACACTGGAAGACAGGAAACCCTGTTCAGAGTTGAGAAGGAAGCTGGGTATTGAGAGTACTATGCAATACAGTACAGTATTAGCAAAGTTCTAGGTAGAAGCAGGTAGAATGGATGAGGCCAGTTGAGTCAAGAGGTGCACGAGTCCAAATGTGGAGGAGGAGGAGAGCCAGGGGTAGGCCAAGAATGACAAAGGAAGTTGTATGAAGTGACATTAGAGATAGGAACTTTACAAGAGAAACTGCAAGACACTGGAAAATGTCCATATAATGATGAAGATGGTGACACATAGGATGGTTACACTGAATTTAATTGTTTTTTTCCGGTTTCAGTATACGTACTGCAAAATATTTTAATAAAAATGGAGAATGGACCTCTTCCTGAGACACGAGAGGTGCTCTGCGAACACTTACTTGCCAAAGTACGCTATCTTAACCCAGCCCTCGCAGACCAGGTGAGTTGAAAGATTTAATAGTATCATGAATACACTATAGGATTTTTATTAGAAAACATAAAATACATTTGGATTTAAGACAGATAAAATTTAAACTTTGTGTACCAATGTTTCTGTCAGTAATGCTGTATCTCCAGCAAATTCTAGTGTCAACACTGAGAAATGGTGCTTAACATCAATAATAACTTTTTTACCCATCATGCCAGCCATATCTACTGTAGCAGGTGTATCTTGTTACATGTTTTGTCAATTAAACTACAAACATATAGCTATATTTTCCCAAGGCTTTCAACAGCATACCCCATGAAAGGCTTCTATTTTAACTGTAATGGTATGGGAGGTGTCCTTATGTGGATTGGAGACTTTCTTCATGATAGCAAGCAGTGTGTGGTGATTAATTGCACAAAATTGTCATGTGTACTCATGACAAGTGGGGTATCACAGGGCAGTGTACCCGGGCCGTTGTTATTTGTTTGTTTCATAAATGACAAGATGGAACTATACACTCCTCTGTACAAATGTTTGCAGACAATGCCAAATTATCAGGAATATTAAGAACTAAACAGACTGTGAAGAGCTACAGAAAGATCTCTGTTAGCTTAAAGAGTGGTCAAAGAAATGGTTGCTAAGATTCAATGTCACGAAGTATAAAAGGATTCTCCTAGGTCATACCAAGAGTAAGGAGGCATCACATGTCCTAATGGGACGAAAAAAATGAATAGAGACCGAATGTGAAAAGGACCTGGTTGTGTATGTTGACAACGAACTGAAGTTCTCGGGCCATTGTGGGATGAAGGTGAATCATGCAACTAAACTAGTAGGTCTTATAAGAAGTTCGCTCAGATATCTAGATGGTCCATCTTTCGTTACGATCTTCAAGAGTGAAGTGCTTCCCCGTCTGGAGTACTGTCAACCCATCTGGTCCCTAAGATATGCTACAGACTGTCAGTTGATTGAAAATTTCCAAAGGAGGGCCACCAGACTGGTGCCTCCACTGCAATGTCTCAATTACCCAGAGAGATTACAACTGCCTCGGTTATACTATAGGAGGGCAAGGGGTGACCTAGTTGAAGTTTATTAACATCTCAGAAGACACTACTCAGTCAAGTGTCCTTACCTGAAGCTGGTGGATGCCTGCCCCACTAGAGGTCACAGCTCAAGATTGAATAAGCCAAAAGTCCAGAAAACTGTAAATTCTAGGAACAAACTGCCAGAGAGTGTTGTGATGGCACTGAGTGTGAGCTTTTTCAAGACCAGGCCGGAGCAGGTACTAATATATTTGGCTAATGAGCCGAACGGAGTGTGAAGGGGATAAAAGTAAAAAAAATTTTTTTTTATCAATGACATATTTGAAGATTTTATAGCTATCACTAATCATTCAGAAAATTGCTGACCCCACATTATTTTAGATGTCAGATTCATGGGAATTGTATATAGAGAAAATATTGTTTCTTACCTCATAAAATGCAAAAATTAAATGAAAACTCAATGGAGCATTTGCACCTTTCCTACATATTGATTTTCCCATGTTCAACGCGCTTCTCTTGAGATGCTGGGAGCTATTGCTTACTGTCAAATTAATTATTGGTCTCTCACTCTTGCAGGTGACAGACATGTTGGTTGTTAATATATCAAATAAGGAGATTATTGATCTGCTCACATCTGATGCATTCTTAGAAGAGAATGTTGAAAAAATAGTTGCTTCCATATCTGAGTGAGTACTGGACTTGACTGAATTTGATTTTGTCAGTTTTGTTAGGAAAGTAAACCTTCAGAATTAATTAGAACTTTAAGTTAATTACAGTAAGATCTTGTACTTTACGAGTACAGTGAGTTCTGCTATAACGCGTGTTTTGACAACGCGAATTGGCTCTAACGCGATTTATGAATAGAGGAATGATATTTGTATAACGCGAACGCTTGTTTGCTGTAACGCGATTTTTGCTCACTATTTCTCCAATTTTGTGGTATTAACTGTGAATATGGTAAAGAAGAATATCTCCAAGAAGCGTTCTGGTGATCGCATTCCCGGTGATGATCATAAAAGAAAGGCTATAACCCTTGAAGAGAAGCTCGATGTTATCAACCTCAAAGTCACCCTTCTCCCCCATCAAATTATATTCATATTTTTTCAAGGTAAAGTGTTACATTTACTGTATGATTTCATTATTAGATATGAATGTAACATTTATTTAGACTGTGCTATCCTTTGTGTTAGGCTAACTACTAAATTTTTTTCGATTTCGAGTAGTAATCTGCACCTAACCCTATTTTCTCCATAAGCCCTGTTATTTCTATTACGCGAATTTCTATAACACGATGTTTTACAAGAACATAACTATCGCGTTATAGCAGAACTGACTGTAATATAGACTGGAAAAATTGCGCCAAATTCAAATTCGCCAAATGCAAATACAGTACATAAACTAATGGGAAAACTAACAATATAGACTGGCCACTCTACATCAACCTCTGATTTGCCTATTTGTAACCTCCAAATGATGCAAATTCTGCCTTTATTGACCTGATTGTACTTTCCGGAAACTAGTTTTTAGGCCTTCCTCAAGTAACTTAATCACACAGTGCTATCCTGCATCAAGTACTTGGCAAACTTAACTCCCTTATGATGGTCCCGCTTCTCCTTTTCCTTATTTGGCCATTTAGGTGAGTCTGTCCCACCCCACCAGCACCAGTAGGACCCCCAGTAGAGGTAGAGGCCATTATCTTGACTCGACAGGTGGAGCACCAACCAAAAATGCACACAATAACACCCCGGGCGGTCGCTAGGTTGGCACGGGCTACAATGCGAGAGTCGAGTTCTTGTAAACCTCTTTTACGTTCATCACCGGCAATTCGATCACCAGAACACTTCTTGGGAACATTCTTACCTTGTCTTTCCGTATTCATCGCTAACACAACAAAATTGGAGAAAACGACGAAAATCACAGAGTAATTGACAGAAACAGCGCGATTCAACTGACCACGTGATGCAAACACAGAGCGCTGGTGTAAACTGTTATTAGTCCTCGCTACAAAACATTATTTTTACTTAGTCTTTTCATGCAGTATTTATGGGTAACAGCTAAATTTGCAAAAAAAAAAAAAAAATTTACAGAGTAACTCAAAAAACACTTCACAAACAAAAGACACGGATCAATTGAACAAAAGACACGGATCAATTGAACATGTGATGTCGAACATGACCTGTAAACATTGCATAATCCCGTGCCAGACTTAAAATGTTGAGGATGGAATCACGCTGTGTCCAACTTTCTTAAGCAGAAGTTCGCATTTTACAAACGGCGTTTCCCTAGTCATCAATCGCATTACAACCAATTCACGTTGACAAAACACGCGTTTTAGCAGAAATGACTGTAACTGGTATGAGGGCTGTGACGACATTCAAGACGGTGGCCAGCATTCAGCTGGCTGGATCTCGCGTTCAGCTGCCTGGATCTCGCGATATTTTACGCCAAATATAAGACTTGGTTACATTAGGTAGTGCTCGTGAAATTCAAAAACGCGAAATGAAATCGCGCGCAATATGAGATCTTACTGTATATCATCTCGCAATATTAATAGTTATTGCTTACTAATAGAGATTGTGATCATTGACAGCCACATAACCGATGATCCTCTAAGCAGTACATCAGATTTATTTGAAAATCATGAGACTTTCAATTGTTCATTTCTCAATCACCAACCTCTCTATCATTGTCTTGAGAAGGCAAAAACAAATGTGTAACATAAAGTACAAAGTGAAAGGAAGGTAAAATGTTGCTGTATTTTATAATTACACAATTGATCATAATGCAGGATTTACATTTTTTCAGTTAGGGTAAAGCCCTATTACAGTAAAGTTAACAAAGAGGGTAACTCTACTCTCTTTGTTAACTTTACTGTTTGAAATATATTGATGAACTCTGGGTAAAAAATAAATAAATTTATGATTACATAATGACTTTCTATGCTTGTCTATACAGTATTAAGTTTAGGATATAGTAAAATAAATATTAAAATATATATCAAGAAGATTTAATTTGATATGTCACCTCCCCATCACTAGAAAAAGATAAAATTCAAATAGCATTTGAACTAGCAACACAACCATCTTAGTGAAGAATTATATGTGTAATATTAGAACTAATCACAAATTTTAACATAACATTTCAGGCCAGATTCTGAGTTGCGGGAATCTCTTGGCATGTCACTCTTCCAGGCTGTTTCAGTGCTTGAGAGTGAACTTTGTGCTCAGGTATGACTTGACTTTGTGTTTAGAATTAGTTCACTGCTGGTTTTTTTGTAGATAAATATTACTAAATTCCATATAATAGTGAGATAAAACATGGTTTGATAAGGAAGATAAAGTGTGTGCATGAGAGAGGCAAGTGAGTGTGTGTCAATTGTTTGGTGATATTAAATGATTGTTGCATTTTGAGGAGAATCTTCCTTGGACATACAGCTTTTTGTTTAGAATTACTCATATTAGTACAGGTAATTAATGATTGCTTCATATTCTCATTAGTGTCCTTTACTTTGTCTTTCATTGTGTAAGCTTCATCAATATACTGTTCCCATAGGTAACAGGGATGCTGCTAGAACTACCCATTCCTACTGTCACCCGGTTGCTGAGTGATGTAGAAGCATTGAAAGAAGCAGTTAACAAAGCCCGGAATGAATACCTAAGATTTGTGAAGGTTAGTCAGTGTAGGAAAGCCCTTCATGGGATATGGTAAATACTATACACACATGTACCGTAAATTGTGGTGTATAAGTCGACAAAGATTTTTAGTTCAAAATTCAGGTTTAGGCCCATACTCGCCATATAAGTTGACTCCCTAAGACCCCAAACATAGGCGAAAGTGTGTAATAAGGCCACGCCACTTTCATCAAGATACTTACCGTAATACCTTTCAATATTTGATATACAGGTACTCCTCTACTTACGACCTACTCAACTTACGACCACCCGGACATATGACCGCCGCAGTCGTATAAAATATTTTTCAAATTACGTATTTTCATGTCCCGATGTTAGTGATCGCGCTGTGTACTGACAAAATTTTTTTTTGTAATTCCCTTTAAAATGGCTGGCAAGTGTAAAAGTGAGAGTTCTCATGGTGCTGAGAAGAAAAAGAAACACCCATTTTTTATTTTCTATGTATTATTTTCGCATTTTCGACACGACCAATTCGACTTACGACCTGGTCGTCGGTCCCTAACCCCGTCGTAAGTCGAGGACTGACTGTATATATTATATAGTGAAGGCAAGCAACCGCTAAAAATCTTCAGTAAGTTATCTTCGTAAGAACTCTGGTAAACACCAAGCCAAATTCACCACCTCCAATAAAATTGTAATTGTTTACACAGCATACCAGTATAGCACCATGACAGTACCGCTATAAACGGTATGATAGTAGAACATTATGGTACACCTGACTTACGATCTGCCATCTGGATCAGTAAACAAACTGCCAGTGGCGCCACCAACACCAAACGGCCAACTGCGAAACCGTGGGTCCGTTACACTGTCAGCAGCACAGCAACACAGCTTAGACTTAAACTGTCATCCGCCGCACTACTGTTGCTTGAAGAGTTTGCAAACGCAACAACTTTCAGCTTGAAGCTTGCGTCATATTTCATGCTTTTTGCTGGGGGAGCCGTGGGGATAAGATATTTTCAACTGTTGTCAGATTGGTGTGTGGGTAATGAGTGGATGCCAGCAAGTGCATAAAGCCACAATGGTTTAGTAAATTGCCATGTAGGCTTGTTCAGTGTATCCCCCATACACTGGACAAGCCTACATGGAGTAAAATGGAAAGATGGTGTGTGATTGGAAGAACAGTGAAGCCTCCCTGAAGAAGATACCCAAGAAAAAATGTGCTGTAAGGACCGGCATCTGTTACTGGTCTACTGGAAAATTATTCAGGTCGGGTCAACGAAAATCGTCAAGATGGCTATACCGTACAGTAACCCCAACTGACATACTCACCCGTGCACTTAAGTGGTCCAAAACACACCCAGATGAAAGCAAAAATTTTAAAGCAACTGCGAACTGGTGTAGTCGCTTCATGAAGAGGAAAAATCTTGTTTTGTGGCAGAAAACTAAAGTTGCACAGAAACTCCCAGCTGACCTCGAAGACAAAATTATACCTCGGTAAATTTCCATAGATATGCCATTGGACTGAGGAAGGAACACAACTACCCACGGTGTCAGATAGTAATATGGATGAAACGCCTTGTTTTTTCAACATGCTTAGCAATAAGACTGTTGACACCAAAGGTAAAAAACTATTCTGATAAAAAGTACAGGTCACGAAAAGACGAAATTCTCTGTTGTATTAACCTGCCTTGCAGATGGAACTAAATTAAAACCAATGGTTATATTTAAAAGAAAAACAATGCCAGATATAAAGTTCCCTACAGGTGTTTTGGTCCATGTCCATGAGAAGGGTGAAGCTGGAGTACATTTATGGATTGACAATGTGTGGAGTAGGCGGCCTGGTGGATTGATTGATACGTTTATTGAGATACAAAAAAACATTAATACATCTCAAAGGGATGAAGTGACATAAGTCATCCTCACCCCAGTCCAGGAATGTCCCTCTCAGGACTCACATAAATCCCTAATATTTCATATAATTAGTTATAATACATAGTTATATTCTAGATGCAAAATTTCTATATTTCTTTAATATTTCATCTATTTTCCTATTTTTAAACATCCACTCTATTTGCATGGGGACATTATTTATATGGGCATTTCTATATACATTAAGCAATGGGCATTCCAGTATATAATGTGGCAGGGTATGGGATCTGGATGTTCTACAAACTCTACATTCTTTATCCTGTTCACTTCTCTCAGCTCCAAGTTCCCAATAATATTTATATCCTAATCTTAATCTCATATACACTGAATCTTTCCACCTACTCCTATCTTTCCCATATGTAAATTTTGTGTTCATGAGAACATGATGGTAATGTTTCATTGTTTCACTTTTCTCGTATATTTCATTCCTTTTGAAATTATCTTCTATTGATTGTATTTTCCGTAATTTGCTCCTTAATTGCTTCAAGGTTTTAGTACATATTATGTCGATCTCGGCCTTTTCCGTGGCTCTTTTTGCTATTATATCTACTGCTTCATTAAGACCAATCCCCACATGTGAAGGGACCCATACAAATTGAACATTATGGCCATTTTTCCTTATTGTATTTACTAATTTTCTACATGAACCAATAATGTGTCCAAAGACTGGACTCCCACTGTTCAAAGAATCCAAAGCTGCCCTACTATCAACAAAAAAATATGCATCTTTATACCTCTTTACAACATTTTCCAATCCTACTAACATTGCATATAACTCAGCTTGTGTTGATGAAATAAAATTGCTCAACCGAAGTCCAATTTTGATGTCATCATTTCCTTGTTCTGTGTACTGTCTTATAAGGATCCCGCACCCTGCCCTGCCACTTGACATAACTGAACCGTCACAATATACATGCAATGTGTTTATTTTAGGCACATTACTAATCTTATTCCCATATAAAGCCCTTAACTGTCCTGGTTCATGTAATGATTTCTTCATTGTGAGAGGCACTATGTCTAACTCTACTTCTCGTTCTTCCCAGGGTGGATTCTTACAACTCTTCTGAACAGCTGTACACCAGTCTGCCAGATAACATTTTTTAATAATATTTACTAATCCATTCATGTATCCTCTCTTGCCTTGCCTGCAGAAGGTCCTTTTACCTTTTAAACCATCATTTATATCTTGTACAAATTTACTCCCACTGTTCCCTCTCATTAATCGAACTGCTGCAACTGTATTAATTTCATTGACCCTCTGTGAAATGCTCTGTAACCCTAGTTCCATTTTCATTATCTCAATCATTGCATTCTTTTGACACCCTAAAATTATTCTCATTGCTTCATTTTGCATGATCTCAAGCTTCCGTAGCCTTCCTTCACCAGTACAAGAGAGGACAGGTGCTGCATAGTCTATAAGTGATCTGATGGTAGAAATATACATCATTCTCAGTATGGGTACCCCAGCACCTTTACCACAACATGCTAGAGCCTTCAAGGGCTGTAATCTTGCTCTACATTGAGTGAGGACATGATATATTTCTGCCTCTTTACTTTCACTAGTAAAGCCAATATACATTCCTAAATATTTATACTTTGACACTTTCTCAACAATTTTTCCATTTAGAAAAACGGATTCAGTTCCTCTTCCTTTACATTCACACTTGGTTTTTTCTTCATTGATAACTAAGCCCATCTTTTGAGAAAGAACACTAAAATTATTTAATGCAATCTGCAAATTTTTTACAGAGTTTCCTTGAAATAAGATGTCATCTGCATAAATGATGGTTACAACTCCTTTGGGATATTTGTGTGAGGCTATCTTGTTCATTAACACATTAAATAACATTGGACTCAATACTCCCCCTTGGGGAGTGCCTAGTTCAAGTGCTCTTTCCTCAGACAAACATCCCTGATACCATACACAGATTCTCCTTCCATGCAAGTAGTCACCTATCCAGTGTAACAACTTTCCTGATACCCCTAGAGCAGCCAGTTCATTCATAACTACTTCACTGTGAGCTTTATCAAATGCTCCTTGTAAATCCACAAAAACTCTACATCTGTCTGCATCATTTGATAAACATTTTATAACACAGTCTGAAGTACATTTCCCTTCCAAAAAACCAAATAAATTACAAGATAGATTTTCCCCCACAATATATACAAGCCTATTTAATAATACTCTCTCCATCATCTTGGAAAAACAAGATGTTAAAGACACTGGCCTGTATCCACCAGTTGCCTTAGGGAAAGGAATAACTATCGCTTTCTTCCATTCTGTTGGTAATCTACCCTCTGCATAGCTCATGTTGAATAAATCTAATAATGGACTATTTTCCATACCAACTAAGCAGTTCAAAATTTCACATGTCACACCATCTTCGCCTGGTGCTGTAGATTTTCCTTTTTTAACAGCATTTAATAACTCATCTTGAGTAATATCTACACATGTTACATCACAAATATTTAGAGCTGATGAAATAAATCTTTTTCTTTCATTTTGCCACTCATCTAATGCTTCTATTGTCCTGTTAGGTAGGGAGGCAACACTTGCTGCTTTAGCCCATTTGTCAACCAGTTTATTAGCTTCTTCCTCTGGATGAGGATGGCTAATAAAATTACTCCTTTTTCCTCTAATTTTGTTAATATCCTGCCATATTTCTTTGAGATTTTTACTCTCCCCAATGTGCTGTGCAAAATCTTGCCAATATTTCTCCCTTGCCTCCTTCCTAGCCTGCCCACATATTTTGGCTATATCCATGAAGATTTCCCTATCTTCTTCTCTTCTACCATTCTTTACCCAATCTTTATGTGCTGCCCTTAACATTTGTGTCCATCCCTTCAACATTTTGTCATTGGTATAGCAGTGTTTCCTAGCCCCATGTCTCTTATCATTTATTTTTTTCTGTGTTGACTTAGTTAAATATCTTTCTATCTCCCCAACTAAGTCATTATAAAAGCTATCCATACAGACTGGTGTATAATTTCTGTACCATTTCTCTATATTTTGGTAAACACTTCTGTGTCATCCTTGTTTAGTTTCAATCTCTTCCTCCTATATCTCACCTGTCTCTTCCCTAATGGTAATTGAACATACACAACAAAATGGTCACTGACTAGCTCCCTTATTATCTCACATTCTCCCTGGACTCCATGACTGCTTATCATGCAAGCATAGTCTAACCTTCCTCCTTTAATATGAGTCACTTCCTTATTTCCTAACAAGTAAGCATCTGGGTGATCTTGTAAAAATTGCCAAAATTTTATACCATTACTATTAATTCTCCCCATTGTTTCGAGTCTTGGATGTCGAGCATTAAAATCTCCTACAGCCAAAGTTGAGTCCAAAAACATGCAATCTGGTAAGAAGTTGAGGTCAAAACAGCCTCCAGAAATATACAAATTTGCTATGTTCAATTCTCCTTCCTTCAAATATAACTTTATACAGACACTTTCTATTCCTTGTACTCTACTCGGGCTTCCAACTAGTTCTGCTGGTATGGAATTCTTAATGTATGTTGAGACCCCTCTTATACCTTCACCCGAATAGAGATGAAATCCCTTATATCCAGACAGTTTAAGCAGGTCGCCTTTCCTGTCCCCAGTCTCTTGAAGGGTAATTATATCAATATTATTTTTAAGGGTAAAGTAATGTACATCTGTCACTCTATTTTGTAGACCATTAACATTCCAGGACATTATCTTAAGGCTAGCTAGATCCAGGATTAATATTTACACGTTTTATATCCTTTCCAATCAGATTCTTTAAGAAGGCCCAATCCTCCTGCACAGATTCCCATTTCCTCAAAAGTTTTTCTTTATCAGCATCTTTACACTTTACCAACACCTTTTTAAAACTTTCAGTTGTTGCTCCCTGCACTACACAATTCTTTATTTTCCTCTCCTTCCCTTTAATACTTATTTTAAGCACTGAATTTTTCAAAGGCTTGAACTCTTCACTTTCCTCTTTCCCTTTTAATTCTACATTATTCACAGCTTTGTTTTCCCTTTCTTTATTTATCACTGTATCAAGTCTTTTCTCTATCACTTCTATTTTCTGACCTAACTTTTGCAAAAGCTGAAACATCTTAAGCACCTCTTCTCCCAGAATTTCTTGCACAGTTTTATCACTAACCTGGAGGGCTGCACCACTACTCTCACTTGCTACTTGTTTATTACTCTGTTTGTTCCTGGCATCAACAACGCTTCCGGCCGCAAGCGCAGTCCTTATCCTTCTTGAATCTTCATGCCAGGCATTCTCAGGAATCACTGTCTGTGTGTTCTCCTGCTGTCTTGTCACTGTCAGATCACAGCGTACTTCCTCAGTGTTCTCTGAATAATTCCTTTGTTGGTCACTTCTCATACGTGGCCTCATCTCGCATGCAATTGAACTAGCATTGTGAGTTTTACCACAATTACAACAACAAGGCTTCACTTTCTCTCCTGCTTTGATCTTGTCCTTACAGTTGCTAGATTCGTGCCTCTTCCCACAGAATCTACAACGTGGGTCCAGTTGACAGCTCCAGGCCTTATGTCCCCATCTGCAACACTTGAGACACATTATTGGTCCCTCCACATATAGTGCCACCTTCCTATACCCTGCTCCTGTGATGAACACTTTCTCTGGAACCTTTCCTCTCATTAGAGCAATAATCTGGCTTCTCTCTTCGCCCCTTATTAAATGCCTCTTGACCCAAACAAATCTTTCGTCATCCAATAAGTATTCTGGATCTAGTATTACAGGGTACCTGAAGATTATAACCTTTGTAAGTAGTATGTCGCTCTCCTCTGGCAAAACCATCAGTAATCCCTTGTACCCAACAGTTGTCAACATTTCCACAGCCTCCATGGTCCCCACTGTAAGATAAGGCTTGTGTGTGCCTTCTTTCAAAAGAGGCTCAAAGCTGCGATGCTCCCGTCCTAGTTGTACTGCCCATTTTAATTTTTCAAGGAAGGTCATCGGGCATGACTGTGGAAAAATTAATCTCTTCCTGACACGACCAACTTCACCTTGTGTGTGTTCTTGTCTGCTTCCTTCAAATTCCATACTTTGCTCTGTTCTTGATCCATTCTCCACTATCTCCTTTCTGTTATTTCCATTATTATTACCACCCACACACGTTTTTTGTCCTAGATGTTTTTGTCTCTTCTCCTCTCTCACTTCTTTGCTTTCACTGTCCTCATGCCAGATTGTCTCCCTCATTCTTTTAGAAATTTCTTTCTTATTCACTACCTCTTGTTGTAGCTGTATTTTCTCACTTTCGAACTTCCCTTGTGCTTCATCACTCGTATTAGACTCATCACTACTCAACTCAAGGTCTTCAAGAACTTCGTCCAATACTATCTTTTCTTTACTCTTCCATGTAGAGTTCTTAAGCGATAATTCACTTTCCATGGGGCAATGTTGACATCCCACAACACCCAGCCAGGAGTGATGGGACCCCGAGCAGTTATTTTCGAAAGGTAAACAGTAAGTTCCCAACACCAAAGTTGCTTGACGATACTTATCTTATCCTCAGGTCCTTATACACATGTAGGTGTCTATATATCCTTCAGATAATGTAATAGGCTCGAAAACATCCCAAATTTGGGAGCTAGCGCTCACAGCTGTGTTTACCGGACCAAAAAAATGGCCGCCCCCGCCTGGTGGATTATGCAAGGAAAGGAGCTTGTTGGTTTGGGACATGTTCAGAGCTCATTTAACAGATAAGGTCAAGAAGCATCTACAACAAAACATCATTGTAACTGCAGTAATACCAAGGGGGTTACCATCTGTGCTTCAACCACTTGATGTAAGCCTAAATAAACCATTTAAGGACAATATTCGTTCTGAGTGGAATAAGTGGATGGTTGAAGGAGAAAGGTCATTCACGAAGGGGGGTAATATGAGTGCCCCACCACTGGATGTGTTGTGCAAATTTGTAATAAAGTCTTGGGAAGCTGTTCATGTAGAAACTGTTGTAAAATAGTTAAAAAAATGTGGGATTTCAAATGCAATGGATGGAGATGATGATGATTTGTTGTGGCAAGAGAGTGACGACGAGGAGGAGAATGACGGCAAATATAATGAAGATGAAGTCGGAATTTCCAGTGATTCGGACCCATATGCAGACCTCTTTATGTTAGACGATGAACAGCCAGCAGACTTTGAAGGGTTTTAAAATGTGATCATACATGCTTTTATTGTCAATAATATATAACTTTGAAGTAAAATTAATCTTGAATTTAAAGTTTTAACTTTTTATCTTAGAGTAAAGATTTTAATTACGGTGTCATTGTGTGTATATTCAATAAACTGCCATTATTTATCATTAAACTGTCATTACCCCTGTAGTGTATGTTAACTCACAATCTATAGCGCTATCATAAAATTTCTCAGGTGGCACCATATTGTAGTACCGGGTAGTTGTCTGGCTGGCTGCCTGTGTTTAGTGGCATTCTGATCGATTGTTTACTGTCCATCAGCTGTTGACAATGGCAAGTAGTGGTGTGTTCGTTTAATTATACTGGAATTGATTATTTTATTATAATCTCAATGTTAAATAAGTTTACCAAACATGAATTTTAGTAGGAAATATTAGCGGCAGGCCACGGGAGTTACACTAAGTGATGCACAGTGTGTGATAGGCAGGCTGTTCCATTTGTTTACCACAATGTGGTACAGTTTCACATTTTATACTCAGCGTATAAGTTGACCCCTGGTTTCAGAGAGATTTTTTCAAGCTTAAAATGTCGACTTATATGCCGCAGTTTACGGCAATACAGTTCATGGAGTACTGCACTGTATTGTACCTTTGTATTGTACTGTATACAGTATTACCCCGTTTAACGCGCTTTCACTTAACGCGTTTTCGCATATACGCGGTGCCTTGCCAAAGCTGAACTTTCACTTAACGCGGATTTTTCCACAGCAACGCGGTGAGTGTCCGGCTCGGATGCTATTTTTAGATTTTGACCACGCGCCACCCGCCCGCCCGCCCTCCTGCCTGCCTGCCTGCCTCTCCCTCCTCCTCCCTCCGCTTGGGCAAGCGGCGCGGTAAGGTTGCGCAGTGTGTGTCTTTGTTGCGTTATCACTGACGTCATATGACGTCTCGGACTGTGATTGGCCATGCAGCCCTACCCCCCTCTGCTGCTAGCTGTAATTGGCTTAAAGTATTATGACGTGACTACCCCGGGGAGGGAGGGAGGGAGGAGAGACGACGCTTGACCTAGCCGCGGCAGTTTCATCCCTCAAGGCCACGCCGTGTTAACGCGCATCCATTGTTCCGTAAAATGGCTTCCGCCGGACCACCACCCCCAGAGAGAAACCTTTCCTTACCTGGACCCAGCGGCACTAAACCAAAGAAGACACGACGTTCATTAAGCTACGAGCTGAAGTACCAAATTGTTCAAGATTTGGAGAAAGGAAGACGCCAAGTTGATCTCGCGCGCCAGCATGGCGTCAACGAATCTACGATTCGTACGATCAAGAAGGATGCAGCCAAGATAAAGGAGCACATGAAGCTCACAAAGTCTGCAGGTGCTTCAGCTATCAGGTATTGCCAGAACAGGGTGCTGGCAAAAGTGGAAACTTTGCTGGTGAGTTATTTGGTGCGTCAGGCGCGACGCAACATGGCGGTGGACACGCGCTCAGTGCAGGAGTACGCACGTGAGCTATACGCAGCAGTGACACGTAAAATGGGAATTGCAGAGCCCAAACCCTTCAATGCTTCCCATGGTTGGCTGCATAGGTTTAAGAGGAGGAACAAGGTCACCAACATCAGCATTGTTGGTGAGGAAGCGAGTGCTGACCGTGCGGCGGCTAGAGATTTTCCTCCGTTTTTACGTGAGATTATGGAGGAAGGACAGTACACGTGACGTACATGGACGAATCTGGTCTTTTCTGGAACCTTCCAAGACCTTCGTTGTCCAAAAAGTAAGGGGCCGGAAGATGCAGAAGGAACGCATCACCGTCCTGTTTACCACCAATGCCTCCGGTACCTGTAAACCAAAGTTATCGGTGATTCACAAAGCCCGCAAGCCGCACGCCTACAAGAATATGGACATGAACAAGCTTAATGTCCACTGGCTAACTGCACGTAAGGCGTGGATGTCCTCTTCTCTGTCCCTCTTCTGGTTTGACAACTTTTTTGTTCCTGACGTGCAGAAATTCTGCGAGCAACAGAATGTTCCATTCAACATTTTGTTGCTCCTTGACAACGCACCTGGACACTCGCCCCTACTAATGGATCGTCACCCCAACGTAAAAGTGGTCTTCCTTCCTCCCAACACCACGTCATTAATCCAGCCTATGGACCAGGAGTTAATCTGCAACGTTAAAGCTGCATACTCGGCAAAGAAATTCAAGCTCCTGAACGACTCTACCAACACCAAGGATGAGTTGCGTAAGCTGGGTGACACCGACAGCGAGAGTAAAAGCGACGAGGACAAGGAACAAGAGGCGGCGACTCAAGAAGTTCTCGTCAAACAATTTTGGAAGAAGTTTAACGTCAAACAAGCTGTAGACTTCTTGGTGGAGGCATGGGATCTGCTGTCTACTGCTACGATTCGTCACGCATGGAGACATGTGTTGCATGGCATACCAGGTGAGAGGAGGAGTCAATCTGTTACTGGTCAGGTTCAGACTGTTGCAGTAGCAGTGGACCTTGCCAGAGAAGCTGCGCAGACTGTTACAGCTGAAGGCTTCTCCGAGACCACCAACGAAGACATCATGGAGGTGATCAGAGATCCTGAAGTGACTGCCGACGAGATGTTGGAAGAAGAACCCGCCAGTGAAGAGGAGGAAGAAGGTGCGTCATTCTCCGAAGAACCTAGTTTAAGTCATAGTGATATTAAGTGTGTCATAGAGTTAACAGAAAAAATTAAGTCCATCGTTTCCCGCGACACTGACGATGAACGCCATGACGTCTTCCATAACCGACTGGTGCAGGCTATGGAGCCGTACATCAAGGTGTATCACGACAACATCAAAGCCAGCCGTCAGCAAAGCATAACCGAGTTCTTCGCCCGCAACCCACCACAGCCAGCCCAAGGCAGTGATAGTGATAGTGAAGGTGATTTTGAGGGATTTGTCAGGGAAGCCATGACAACTGTAAGTGACAGTGATATTGATTCACCTAGTAATGGTGATTCACCTAGTAATGGTGATTCACCTGAGGGGCAGTAATCTGCCCTCTGCCTCGGAACCAGCCTCCATCCCCGTATGCCGACCCATCTCTTCTACTACCGTGAGTGTTCCTTAAAAATTTTCGTTTTTTAACCTATTCTTTATTTTTCCTATGTTAACCTTTATCTTTCCTAACCTAACCTCTTCTATATTACTTGTTTTTCATGCCACCATAAAGTTAAGATAGAATTTTTACTACAACATAGTTATTTGTCGTCAAAAAGTGGAGTTTGGGGGTCGGGCTGGGTTCTATTGGAATTAATCCCATATGTTCTGTTATTCACTTAACGCGGTTTTCACTTAACGCGGGACCCTCTGGGTTCAATTGACCGCGTTAAGTGGGGTACAACTGTATTATTATTGTTATTGTTATTTTTTTGCCCTCTAGGCCCTGATGTGGGTCAGTGACCTGTGCTCGGTTGGGATATTCCCCATTTAAAAAAATCTGAGGGTTGGCAACCACAGTCCTCCACTCTAAACATTCTTGGGCTGTTTTCACCAAGCCTCTAAGGTTTTGTGCCTCTCTGGGGGACCCGGTTTTTAATTTAATTTCATCCATCACAGTCTCTGCCTCCCCCTGGCCCTTCTACTCTCAACTTTGCCCATTAATATTTCTGTTATTATTCCCTCATCCCTAATTATTTGACTAATGTATCTCATTTTTCTTCTTCTGTACATTTCAAGTATTTCTCTTCAAGTTTTTGCTAATCTTTGTACTTCTTCCTTTGTTTTCCTGTCAGTGTAGCTATTTGTCTATAATACCATTTCAAAGGCCTACAACCTTTTTCTGGTGCCTGCTAAAAGTGTCCACTCTTCTAACCCATACATCAGTCCTTACCATATGTAAAGCCTTTCAGCTGCCTTTTTCTCAAATTGAAGTTAATGTCTCTTTTCAATAGGTCTTTTACATTATTAAATGCTGTTTTTGCTTGACCTATTCTTGTTTTGATTTCTTCCGCACATATTCCATCACAGCCAATGTTGCTTCCTAAATGCACCAAATTTAAGACTTGTTTAATTTTCCTGTTGCCTACCATAATTTTTATTTTATGATTTACGGTGAGTTCTGCTATAACGCGTGTTTTGATAACGCGAATTTGCTCAAACGCGATTTATGAATAGAGGAATGATATTTGTATAACGCGAACGCTTGTTTGCTGTAACGCGATTTTTGCTTACTATTTCTCCAATTTTGTGGTATTAACTGTGAATATGGTAAAGAAGAATATCTCCAAGAAGCGTTCTGGTGATCGAATTCCCGGTGATGATCGTAAAAGAAAGGATATAACACTTGAAGAGAAGCTCGATGTTATCAACCTCAAAATCACCCTTCTCCCCCATCAAGTTATATTCATATTTTTTCAAGGTAAAGTGTTACATTTACTGTATGATTTCATTATTAGATATGATTGTAACATTTATTTAGACTGTGCTATCCTTTGTGTTAGGCTAACTACTAATTTTTTTTCGATTTCGAGTAGTAATCTGCACCTAACCCTATTTTCTCCATAAACCCTGTTATTTTTATTACGCGATTTTCTATAACACGATATTTTACGAGAACACAACTATCGCGTTATAGCAGAACTGACTGTATTACCTGTTTGGAAAGAACCATTACTTTAATCTTTACAGCATTAACTCTTAAGCCATATTTTTCACCTTTTTACACTAATCTGTTAACCAGTTTTTGTAATGCTTCTTCATTATCTGTGATAAGAGCAGTATCATCTTCATAGTGTATATTTGATATTATTTTACCATTCATTTTTACTCCTTCATTATCACTAAAAACTTCTCTCATTAAGAATTCTGATTGTACATTATACAATGTTGGAGCTTGAACACGGCCTTGTCTTACTCCTTGTCTAACTGTAAACCAATTAGTAAGTTCATTATTTACTAACACTGCAATCTCCTGTTGCCAGTAAACATAACCCATCTACAATAAACCTATTTATGAATTTTGTATTTTCCAGTAATTATTAATTTACACCTGTTTGTAAAAGGTGCTTTATTATACTGTAATCTAAATATGTTTAGATATTTCATGGATCATTTATTAACACTAATTACTCGAATTTTTAAATTGTGAACCTTGATCCTTAATCAGCATATAAAGTAGTACCTTTGTATGTAATTTGAACACAATCCATGGTATAACCCCTAAGTGCTCTTTTGAATACAGAGCTTGAAATAGTAACATAATGCCTTTTTGTTTAATTAAGCATTATTTACAGGGCCTGAATTGTGAAATACAATATTAGCAAGTGGTGCTACCACAGAATCATGATAACAGCATTAAAAACCAAGGTGCAGGAAGTGTGTTGATGAGAGTGTGGGTCTCCTTTCTGCGAGGGGATAATCTTTCAAATGGGTGCTTTAAAGATTGTTCTTATGGCATCTGTAGAACTCCCCTACTGTGACTTGTATGCTTGGTAATATATAAATTTAATAGTAAAATGACTGATGTTATGCCAACAGTAATCACAAGATTTAAGCAATAATTATATCGTTCACCATTTTATTTTTTTTTTCAATATAAAAGATGTAGGAATATTATGAATTTTGCTCCTTTAAAGCTGCTGGTTCACTCATAACTATAATATTGGATGTCTTAACTTTATCTATTCTTTTTGGCCACAGTTTTAGGTTTGCTTACAAAACTTTCCACAAGTTTTTACATGTGTTCATCTCTTCCTCTTTAGAATGAACAGCCCTGGCCTTCAGGTCATCAGCTTCACAGTGCTGCTGTACCCAGGTTTCTGTGTATGGTGTAGGGTTGAACAATTTCAATAGTGGTCCTAAACATTTATTAAACATTAAAGAAGACAAATTTCTCACCTTCAGAGATGCTCTCAGGTTGTTCATCGTTATTTTCATTGCACTGATGTCAACTCAAGTCCTGGTTACACATGAAAGTTATTTTAAAGGGCCTTGCCCAAAGTTGTGTTTGATTTTGATTATCACTTCTGTTCATATACACTCTATCCTCTTTAATTTGGATTGTTATAGTTCAGATTTCTGCCTAATTTGTATGTTTTTTATGAATTAAATTGTTTGAATTCGCAACTTCATATTTTACATCAATTTTATTTTTATATTAAGAATAAACATTTGCATTTCTGAAAAAGTTTTGGTATTTCTATTTCTCCCACTTGTAATCCCTTTCTCACACTGGAGGAGTGTGACCACAGTTTAGAGCACTGCTGACTTCTTTCATTAACTCTCATCCTTTTTGCCTTGACTGTTATAACAGATATGTTTAGTTACTTAGGCTATTTCTCTTCCACAATAATCCCCCAACATTTCATCTGGTTTATCTTTGGAATTTCATACAACTGAATGTAAGCAACATGTTTGTCAAAGACAGCTCAAGTATTGTCTTACAGTCTTTGTTGCAAATCTTTGAAGTTTAATACCAAAATGTCTTGAAACTTTTCAAATCATAAGTAAGCCAAGTTAACATCTAATGGGAAGTAATAAGTTAAGTCATGGTAGAACAGAATTAACTTTCCCTCACAATAAAAGGTGTATGTTAGGTTATATAATACTATACTGTACTGTGGCATACTATCAGAGCACAGCCAGTTTGGTAGTACACTACAGTACTGTATTTGTAATGTAAAAAATACTCAAGACTTTTGTGATTTATTTGAGCAGGTTTACCTTTCAACACAAGTCAGAAAATTACAAGGCCATTATGAATAAAATATAAATAAAAGTTTTACAAAATGTAAAATAAAAAATTCCATGAAATAAAAAATTTAGTGATAATCCAACTTGATATAAATAATGATGACCTTAGTTGCAAATGTTCTTTTTTTAAATGCTTGATTGTATGATCTTGTTAATTAACATAACGGTACAAGCTATAGTATACAGGTGAATGTGGAGATGTAATTTTCCGATACTGTATTCATATATTTTAGCACCACATGCATTTTGTCTCTGAAATACATTTTTTATAATCATGAATGTTTTAATCCATTTTTTCTCTCTTAGGGAGGAGATCACACAACGGGGGTTCCCTCGGCACCACCCGTACCTCTTAGTAATGAGAAAGAGGAGCTTGGAGAAGTTATATATGAAAAAATAGTTTCCAAATATCCCTCGGAGGCTGCCAAGTTGACGGGAATGCTGTTGCAGATGGATTACAAAGATCTTGTAAGAGTAATTGCTGAACCAGAACTTTTAATGAAGAAGGTTGAATTAGCAGTCAGTGTTCTTAGAGCTGAATGTGAAAATCAATCCTAAGACTTGAGTAATCATTACAAAACAATGAATATAACAAGGCACATCAGTGGGAAAAGAATAAACTGTATACAGTATTTTTTCGATTTAACGAACTAATTTGAGCCACCCCTTTCCATTAAATCTAAATTTCTGCTAAATCAAACTTTCCAGTATTTTCGCTCGATTTAGCGAACTAGTTTACTATATCACGTGTGATAACATTAAATTCCGCTCCAGATGCGCCTCTTGATGCGTGGGGTTTGTTTACATCCGCTCAGTCTGTGTCATGCCGCCACCTCGTGTGTTGTTCACTGCTACCTCTCGGTCAACTAACTACTGTGCTTAGACGTCATGCCGAAAGTTTCAGCAAGGAAGTGGTACCCTTTTTACTTTTCTCCTATTCGCCACTGATCGGCTTGTTAGCTGCTTGGGTTATCAATTGGAAAAAAGTTTGGAAACAATAGGAAAAATTTGAAATAAACACCGAACCCCTCAGTTAAGTAAATAGCGAATAATG
>NW_024736744.1:646059-668639 GCF_018991925.1 Homarus americanus
GTGATACTTGTAACAAAGACACACCTCGCAACCTTACGTAGCGGCTTGCTGGCGGAGGAGGCACAGGCGGGCAGGCGGGTGGTGGCGCGTGGGCAAAATCTAAAATAGCATCTCGGGCGGACACCGTATATGTGGAAAAATCCGTGTTAAGTGAAAGTTCAACTCTGGCAAGGCACGTATATGCCAGCGTTAAGTGAACACCGTTGGTGAGGTAATACTGTATATATATGTATGTATATGTATATGTTTTTATATGTATATATATATGTATATGTATATGTATATATATATATATATATATATATATATATATATATATATATATATATATATATATATATATATATATATATATATATATATATATATATATATATATAATATATACAGTACAGTCAACCCTCACTTTACGCGGTTAATGTAACCCGCAGGGTCCCGCAGAAAGTGAGGAACGCGTAAAGTAAATAACATAACATATGGGATTAATTGAAATAGAGTCCGGGCCGACCCCCAAACTCCACTTTTTGACGACACACAACTATGTTGTAGTAAAAATTTTATCTTAACTTTATGATGGTATGAAAAAACAAGTAATATAGAAGAGGTTAGGTTAGGAAAAATAAAGGTTAACATAGGAAAAATAAAGGTTAGGCTAGGAAAACTAAAAGTTAGGTGGAACACTTACGTTAGTAGAAGAGATGGGTCGGCGTACGGGGATGGAGGCTGGTTCCGAGGCAGAGGGCAGGCTACTGGCCCTCAGGTGAATCACCATTACTAGGTGCATCACCATCACTGTCACTTACAGTTGTCAGGGCTTCCCTGACAAATCCCTCAAAGTCATCTTCACTGTCACTATCACTGGCTTGGGCTGGCTATGGTGGGTTGCGGGCGAAGAAATCTGTTATGCTTTGCTGACGGCTGGTGTTGATGTTGTCGTGATACACCTTGATGTAGGGCTCCATAGTCTGCAACAGCTGGGTAGTGAAGATTTCATACCTTTTTGCGTCAGGGTCGTCAGAAAGGAGGAGCTTGGCTTTCTCGATACACTCGATGGCACCCCTAACATTACTATGGGATAAGTGTTGTTCTTCTTGGGATGACGCACCACCTGCCTCTTCACTAACGTCGTCATCATCATGTACCATCTCCTCGGTAGTCACATCAGGTTCCATTATCACCTCCATGATGTCGTCGTTGGTGGTCTCGGAGAAGCCTGGAACTGTAACACTCTGCGCAGCTTCTCTGGTAAGGTCCACTGCTACTGCAACAGTCTGAACCTCACCAGTCACAGATTGACTCCTCCTCTCACCTGGTATTCCATGCAACACATGTCTCCATGCGTGACGAATTGTAGCAATAGACAGCTGATCCCATGACTCCACCAAGAAGTCCACAGCTTTCTTGATGTTAAATACTCTCCAGAATTGTTTGAACAGTATTTTTTGCTGTGCCAACTGTTGATCCTCATCTTCTTCGCTCTTGCTATCGGTGGTGGTGTCACTCAGGTTACGCAACTCTTCCCTGGTGTTGGTGTAGTCGTTCAGGAGTTTGAATTTTTTCGAAGAGAATGCAGCTTTTACATTACAGATTAACTCTTGGTCCATGGGCTGTAATATAGACGTAGTGTTGGGAGGAAGGAAGACCACTTTTACGTTGGGGTGACGATCTAACAGTAGGGGCGAGTGTCCTGGTGCGTTGTCCAGCAGCAACAAAATCTTGAATGGCACATTCTGTCGCTCACAGAATTTCTTTACATCGGGAACAAAACAGTCATCAAACCAGGAGAGGGACAGTGTAGAGAATATCCATGCCTTACGTGCGGTCAGCCAGTGGACATATAGCTTGGTCATGTCCATGGTTTTGTAGGCGTGCGGCTTGCGTGCTGTGTGGATCACCGATAACTTGAGCTTACAGGTACCGGAGGCATTGGTGGTAAACAGGATGGTGATGCGTTCCTTCTGCATCTTCCGGCCCCGAATCTTGTTGGCATTTTTTACAACGAAGGACTTGGAAGGTAGGTTTTTCCAGAAAAGACCAGATTCATCCATGTTAAACACCTGGTCGTCACTGTACTGTCCTTCCTCCATAATCTCACGTAAAAACGGAGGAAATTCCCTAGCCGCAGCACGGTCAGCACTCGCTTCTTCACCACCAATGTTTATATTGGTGATCTTGTTCCGGATCTTAAAACTCTGTAACCACCCAGAGGAAGCATTAAAGGGTTTGGGCTCTGTAATTCCCATCTTTCGTGCCACTGCAATGTACAGTTCACGTGCGTACTCCTTAACAGAGTGGGTGTCGACCGCCATGTTCCGTCGCGCCTGACGCACCAAGTACCTCACAAGTAATTTTTCTGTCTTGAGAAGCACCTGGTTGTGAAAATACTTGATCATAGAAGCACCTGTAGACTTTGTGATCTTCATGTGCTCCTTTATCTTGGCTGCATCCTTCTTTATTGTTCGAATCGTAGATTGATTCACACCATGCTGGCGCGCCAAATCAACCTGCCTTGTTCCTTTCTCCAACTCTTGGTTGATGGTATACTTCACCTCGTAGCTTAAGGAACGTCGTGTCTTCTTTGGCTTAGTGCCGCTGGGTCCAGGTAAGGAAAGGTTTCTCTCTGGGGGCGGTGGTCCGGCGGAAGCCATTTTACAGAACAATGGATACACGTTTACATGGTCTGGCGTGGAGGGATGAAACTGGCGTGGCTAGGTCAAGCATCGTCTTTCCTCCCTCCCTCCCTCCCCCGGGTGGACACGTCATAATACTTTAAGCCAATTACAGTTAGCAGCAGAGGGGGGTAGGGATGCATGGCCAATCACAATCTGATTCGTCATATGACTTCAGTGATAACGCAACAAAGACACACACTGCGCAACCTTACCGCGCGGCTTGCCCAAGCGGAGGGAGGAGGAGGGAGAGGCGAGGAGCACAGGCAGGCAGGCGGGTGGGGTGAATCTAAAAATAGCGTCGCGCCGGACACACTCCGCGTAATGGGGTTCACGCACCGCGTAATGTGAGCACGTTTGGTTCTGGCAAGGCAGCGCGTTAACGTGGGAACGTGGAATGTGGGACCGCGTAAAGTGAGGGTTGACTGTATAATTTTTTTTTTTTTTCCCAATTATACACGTGCAAGTAATGCATACCATGATATGTGTGGCCATCCATCTCCCTCTTCTCATGTTTGTTCACAAAACTGTTCGGGCTTCCTCCTTGGGTTTTCTAATTACCCTCAGCATGCAGGCCAGAGTTAGGTTTTTCTCTTCATAACTCTATTTTATTCATGTCCTCAGTAGCGGGTTTAGCCTTTCCAGGCAAACTTTAGCGAGGCTGCTAGTTTTAGTGATCCTTTTGGACGCTGATCTTCCAGTCTTACTAGCAATCTAGAGTTATGTTAAGATGGACCTTGTATCCTTAGTAAGGGTAATATGAGAACCATTCAGGGTGGATTTCTCAACCCAATACATCTTGCTAGAGTAATGGTAAACGATGTTAGCCAATTGAGCGCTATGGTAGCAGCTCAGCACTGTCAACCCCTCTGGGTGACTTGATGCTCACTCAGGCATTATCGCTCGAGCTAATTAATTGAAGCGATGATGTCTGTGCACCCTCATTGGCAACAAATAGAGAACTTGGTGATCCCTCAAAATATAAGTGCTCTAAAATGAAGTTAGCTTGATTAAGAAACAAAGATCATTGAGCTGAGGGATAATTGAGATAAGAGAAGGGAGAGGTGTATGATATAGTGAGTTAGTTGTTTATGAATGTCACACTGGTGACTTATATAACAATAAGAGATATTAAATGAAATAACTTACTAAAATATCACAGTTACGAGTCATATTGATTTTGTTTGGGAGAAAATGTAATCTCCCTTGTACAGGTTGTACCTCTCTAGTCCGGCAACCTCGGGACCTGACCGGTGCCGGACCATGGAAATTGCCGGACCATGGAAATTCACCCTTTTCCTGGATAGATAGTGACTTGTGCTTATGCTTGGAAGCACTAGCACCACTTTCTCTGCATCATGGTCTCTTTGAAGACATATTGAAGGGTTAAATGTCGTATAGTAGCTTCTCAAATTTCGCGAGTTTTTAATTCTTAACGTCTTCTCAAATTTCGCGAGTTTCTAATTCATAACGTATTTTATTGGAACACACAAAAAAATAAATAAATAAAAATTTTGACGGCGGAAACTTGAATTTCGACGGGTTTGAACGGCCTGCCAACGTGCAGACGACGTGCATAATCGTGTAAACAGCGTCATTTCTCTTATGTACAAAAGATTCATTATTGTTTATTACTGAATGTCTTTTTTATTGAATTAATGTTTATGTGTGCAAAATGAGCAATACAATTCATTAATAATACGTAGAATATTAAAACACACGAGGAAATGACACAGCATTGTTTTCGTTGATTACAAAACCAGTGACTGACTGGTTCTACATATAAAACTGAAGAAAATAAGACCTTGGCTGTAGCTGTAGTAAAATTAATATGGTTGTTTTAAGTAATGTTATTTAATGTTAATAAATGGAACAATAGAAGTCGCTAACAATAATGGTAAAGAAAAAAGAGATCGCGCATGTAAGTACACACACGTGAAAACGTATCGTCATTACTTTACATAAGAATATGAAAGCAACACTTATTTACTGTTCATATACCGTATATACCCGTGTATAGCACGAGTTCTTAAAACCAAATTTTTGGGCAAAAAGTTGGGGGTCGACCTCTATACGGGTAATAGTTTCGTTAGGTTGAAAAATATTTACCAGTAACTACCAGTAAACAATGGAAACGACGCACCAATGCACCACCCGCTGTGAGTGTCGGTACAGTTGCCAGGGCAGATCTCTTGCGTCATCATAGCAAGCCCAAAGTAGCCAAATGCATGGTATGGTATGCACAGGAGTATGTAAAACAAAGTATTCATTTTTAAAATTTTATTTATAGATACATAAATTTTTGTTAATTAAATTTGAAACATCAATCTTTGTTAATTAAATTTGAAACAAAAGAAAAATACGATACCTTATTGATAAATATTTTCATTACAATATTACATCACAAGTATATTTTACCTTAACTGTGCCTGAATGAATATATTCTCAGAAATAAATATGGAAATGTAATATTTTTGCTGAAATGACGTACGTATTACAGTGGAAAGTGGGATAAAATTGTGACGAAAACAATGACTCACTTTCTTTTGTCATTCAAAAGATTCTACCGTAATCGTTTTTCGAATGGTTTTCAGTTAAAAAACTGTTGTATTACAATAATATTCTATCCTAATTGACTTGAATAAATACTACGATACCATATTTCTGAATATTTTCATTAAAATCCATCAAAATCATTTTCCTTATCATCTGCAGCACCAAACAGCTCCTCCCAGTCCTCTCCTTGAACAGCATCATCATATGGATCAACACCATCATTTTTGGACAGACCTCGTGTATATATATATATATATATCCTAACTTTAGTCTGAGGTATTATTTATTACTAAAAAGGTAAATATTCTGTTTTCTCCCAAACATTTCTCTGGTAGGGAGGGAAGGTGGGGGGTGGGGGGGAGGGAGGGACCGACCGTCCCAGCTGGCGTGGTGGGAAGAGAGGGGGAGGCAAGGTGGGGTACTTTGATTGACAGATAGTGTCGTGAAGAATATTTTTTTTTATTAACTGAAGATATTTGTTTTTGCTCATAAAATTCACACAAATTACCCGGCCAGAATATAATTTACATTGCTGGAATTCTTACAATTTGATGATCATTTTGAATATAAACATCATAGATTTTGCATTAGACATACAAATTTTAGATCTAATGTAAGTATTTTGTTTACTCTGAGTAAATATGTTATCTTTTGTGCAAAATATATGACATTTATATTCAAAATATACCTGGTCTTGCAAGGAATCCAGCAATGTCAATTATATTATCCTAACTTTAGTTTGAGGTATTATTTATTACTATACCTTAAAATCTAGTGTTTTCCCCCAAACATTTCTCAGAGAGGGAAGAGCCAGCGAGTGTGAGAAGAGGGGAAGGGAGTCGAGTCCATTATTTGAATGGACATTAACTTGGCGACTGTATTTCTCTATTTCTCTTAAATATTAATTGTGTGCGTGTACCATCATAAAATTAAGATGTTATTTTTACTAGAATATACAGTAGGTATTGTGTCGGGAAAAAGTGGAGTTTGGGGTGTACTGCGCACATCATTGTCATTCCTAAAAACCCCATTTAATTCATATTACGCTATATAACATTCAAATCCACCGCGCTTGTAGAACCTCAGAAAACGGGAAACATTGATAAAGGATAACTCACCTACTCAATGTTACTAGACCATGTGTTGTATTGTACCCAGGTACAGTTATATCATATTAATTGTATGTATTCATAGCATTAAGGAGAACTCAGAGTATCCATAAGATGAATGTTAAAGTCCAGTTGAGCCGGACTAGTGTACTGTAGGACTAAGTGTGGATCAGGGTTTGAAGGTCATACTATTTACGTCTGTGAGCGTAGCGAACATAACTTCCACAGATATCATATGAAAATACATGAGAACAATGATCTGGAAAAAGGATAAATGTATCAGAACTATGTGAGGTGTTGGAAGTGACCCAGAAACTATACTTAAAAGGAAATATCTTGTATGCGTTGGTATGGACTTAATACACCTCGTATCCTCACGTGACATATACCCACGACAGGTACAGTGATCAGAGAATCTTATGTCTGTATTCAAATAGTGCAATGTGTGAGAGGAGGATCCCTCATTACAGTTTTAAGTGAAGTTGATACACCCCCGCCATGAACATTCAGCCTTTGTTTCAAGGCGCGTCATGTACCCGCCTCGGGTGCCACGTTGATATTATAACCCCATGAATTTACCCACGAACTAGCAAACCAAGACCTTACCTTAGTGTGTAATTTAGGATTAAAATATGTGTTTATAAGGCATGAGTGACAATATACTGAAAAGTGTTCAGGTGAGAGCCATAAGAAACAAAAGTGAAAATTAAAGATTGGAAACTGTAGGCCTACGTGATGAGGAGCAGCGGGGCAATGCCCTCAGTATTCCCCGTTCTACCGTCACCTCAGGTCAGTGTCCTAGCGGGCTGTATCCCGCCCTATAATTAAGGTTTATATATAGAAGTTATTACAGTTTAAAGCTTTGCCGGATATATAAGTGTAATAGGAATGTGTTAGGGGGTGGGATAACCGCCCGTCAGGCATTATTTCTCAGTATTCCCCGTTCTACCGTCACCTCAGGTTCCATGCGGTCGGAGTGCCTTGCCGCCCGGCCGCCATTATCCCTCTGAGCGTCACAACACGTGGTGACTACTCCCGGCTATCCCAATCCACTGTGAACCTATGGATTTCCAGCACACCACTCCACATGAATAGTCACAAATAAGGAGACCGTGAGAAACTCTGCGGTCGTCACTTGGAGCGATCTGTAATACCAGGCGTAGAAATAGTGCTGGTATGTCTCTAGGTGAAGCCCTCGTCTTTACCCACCGAGGGCGGTGTGCGAATGAGGTGCCTGTTGTGTATACCTAAAAGTCACAAGGAGTCCCATACTTGCAAGTATGGAGTGTAACATGTGTGTTGAGATGGTGCTACTATGTATGATAACCGACGGTGCTATATTCCATACAGGTGGAGCAGTCTGATGTGTTAAGGGATAGTGTAAGAAGGAATGACCGAGGTAAGGTGGTCACAGATTGTTATGCAATAAGTAGGTGGATGACACGCCATCAATGTAAGAGTCTGGGGCCCATCTGGGTAACCACATTTTCGTTGTTCTTCTGAGGAAGGCCAATTCATGTATATGTTTTTTACCAGTATGTTTTATAAGGAATAAATCAATTAAGACATGTTATGGTTTCACCCTTCTTCCCCCTTATCGATCTGGTCAATGGAAAACCTAGCCCAATGCCTAGTCCACTCTGCACGCTACCTAACGAGCTACATGCTGTCCAGAGGGGGTCTGGTGGCAGCGACCCTTAGAAATTAAGATTAGAGTTAAGTATTTACCCTTAGTATAAACAACCCCAGAATCTGGCAGTATAGGGGGTCGGCCCGATCTCTATTTCAATTAATCCCATATGTTATGTTGTTCACTTTATGCATTTCTCGGGCCTCCATGGGGTTCAATTGACCACATAAAGTGAGGGTTCACTATATATATAATTTTTTTTTTTTTTTTTTTTTAAACTGGTACCCAACACTGACAAAGAGAATGGTACTGATAAAATTCATGCAATTCCGAGTTTTTGGGGGGACGATTTTTTTTTTATACACGTGGGTGGGCATTCGCCCACATCTTTAACGGTAACTAAATTATAGGCAAAGCTTGGAGTACAGTTTGCCTATTCCGAGTAATTCAGTCAGGCCTTGACACTGAAGGTGCTATTACTTCTCACTGCCATGCAGGACAGCGGTTCATACATAAAGAAACAGATCATATTCATTAATAGTATACATAAGTCATAATCATGTGGGTGATATCACTGTTCACTGCCATGCAGAACAGTGGTTCATATACAGTAGAAATCATATTCTATTTGAGGACTAATCAGAGTGGGCTAACAAATTTTGGATAAACAGCAAGAATGTCCTCAAACACTCCTGATTCAATGTAGAAATAACATACTTCATTATACAATTGGCCAGATGGCCTGAAGTCTTTGACAGTGTCACGTTAAAAAATATAGTGTTCAGGTGTATGCTTTAAAGATTTGTCACAAAGTTTATATGCCAAGTGTTCCGGTATGGGTACAGCGTCACTAACTTGCCAGATGTGTCTGTATCCTAGGCTAATTCTGGCCACGACTACATCACATTGTTGGTTCTGTCCTTATGCTGGCCATACCGGTACCTCTTGTCACAACATTTGTCATATTTACTAATGCTACAACTGTCAGGTCTCTCTGCATTTCTCAGTTCTTCTAGATCAGAGTTCATGATTTTGACTTGAATGTTTTTAAGTACAGCATTGGACAGGCCAAGGTACTGGTCTGCATTTTCTTTCTTACATGCCTCACTGGCCAGTCTATCAGAACAGTCATGATTCCTAATTCCAACAGGGGACAGAATCCACACAAACTCAATACGAAAGTTGTTCTCCTTAACGGTTATCACATTTCTTTTCACGTCACAGACAACTTTAGACAAAGAACCTGACGGTCTGTTCATTGATTTCAAAGCACTTTGGACGTCACAGAATATCACCCCACCTCCATTTGCTTTAAGGTAGTCTGTAGCTAAGTAAATTCCCATTAGTTCAGTTTGTGTTGTGTTGGCCCAGTTGTTCACATATTCTGCACGGCTGTGAAGAAGTTGGACTGGGTTGGGTGACTTGATAATGGCTCTAAATTTGCTCCACACTTCTGCTAGAGTGGTTGTTCTATTAATCCCCTGTAAGAATTGTTCCCAATAGGTGTTCCTCACCTGACCTTTGAGTTCACGAGATGCTCTGTTAGCTTTGAGGAATGCCAGGAGGTTAGCACTAGTTTTATTTTGCTTATAAGTGTTGGCAAGCTGTTCTACCTTCTCTCCTTTGGTGAGGATGGGGTCATGTGTCCACAGAAGTGGTTTAGTGCTGCCCCCCTTCCTCCTTGACCCAGGTGATATAATATGTGGTAATGACATTTACAAGATCACAACAAAATTCATCCGCTGACCCAGGTGTATATCCAGCATAACATCTGTGGATTTAGGTCTTGAAGTGCAGTTAAAGATTGTCTGGGATGTTAATTCTGAGCTTAGGGTGGGGTTCACACTTGACATCAGCAACAGTGAATTCTGAGATGACAGCCTTGACATTACTGTCTACTAGGTTATACACAATCTAGTCTGTACCCCCATCAGATGTGTCACTCCTCCAGCCTGAATTTCAGGAGCTTCTCAATGAAGTGCTCCAGGAAATCCAGCATCACCATCTTACCGGTGTCAGGGGAATACATTTTGTATAATGAAAATGCACTGAAGAGGGCCATCTGGATAAGGTTTGCCTTTGGATGGGAGTATTGAACCATTTGGTCATAATGGTCCACCCCACCCATGTGCTGATTGTAGTCTTCCACCACGATGAGCTTGTTGATGGTTCTGCCTCTTCACCTTGGTGTGCATCTGCTTTGTCATGGTGTTGGTGCTGTGGAAGGTTGACACCATACTGAAAATGCGCTTATCTTTCCATAACACCATGACATTCTCCTTCTGTCTTCCCTGCCAGGTTCTTCTTCTCCCCCAGCTTTTGCAGGCTCTGAGGAACACCTCGTGCCAGTCGTAGTGCTGCACACAAACACCTTGAGAGAAGAGGGTTTGGCACAAGGACACTTAAGTTATAATACTTACCCAGGAATACCTCGTAGCTGAAACCCTTCAGTGGTTCGATGAGTTCGATGAGTTCCAATACGGTGGTGGAAGTTGCTTTCGTCTCACCGGTATACACTTGGACGTTCCATATGTAGCCTGACAATGATTCTGCTAGCATGTACATTTCGATGGCATACCTCTGCAGTTTCTGAGGGTGGTACACGCAGAATGAGAGTACAGTAGTCCTTTCCAACTCGAACTTCTTTCGTCAATACAGATATGCTTCTCAGGAAGGTAGACACTCTTGGTACCGACTGAGGAGGTAGGACATCACTGTGTGAACTGTGATAAGGCAGTCTGTGTTGTCTGCAGGCATGACAACTATTGAAGGCATGGAAGTGCTATACTGCCAGCCTGGGGGTCACTAATTCTAAGGGTAAATACGTAACTCTAATCTTAATTTCTAAGGGTCGCTGCCACCAGACCCCCTCTGGACAGCATGCAACTCGTTAGGTAGCGGTCAGAGTGGACTAGGCATTGGGTTAGGTTTTTCATTGACCAGATCGATAAAGGGAAAGAAGGGTGAAACCACAACATGTCTTAAGTTCTTTCAAATGTTCCTTCTACTTACTTCAGTTCATTTTTGATACTACCTAACCTCAGTTCTTTTTGGTAGCATGTCGATGGTCTAGGCACATGGGTAGTGTAATTCTGATATCAGGGTCACTTGGACGGAAATAAAGGTAACTACTGTGGGAGAAATGAATACTCCTAAAATACTCAAAGAACAAGTTTATTATTATAAAATCAAAGGGGAAAATAGATGTTATTAACATATAACTACCAGGCTCAACTCCTGGGCCTATTGCAGTCTCTGTATTTCTTATTTACTTGTTTCCTTATTTTCCTATTTACTCAACAGCAATTACTCAGATATTACACTCTTACCGTGCACACAATAACTGGTGTCACATTACATTACATAGCAGGACCAGTTCCTTGTCCTTACTCACAATACATAGTTACATGGCATATGATGCTTCACAGACTATTGGTAGGGTATAGGAGATGCACTCACAACACGCTAATACTGATACAAACATCGACATGGGTCCACTACCCAACATGGGGTAATTATTAACCAACACATACAACCACACTGTGAAACATAACTCCAAGGCCTGTCCCAGGGTATAGCACTGGCGCCTCTAAAAACTGCTGTTGTGGTCGGTTACACTCCGACACGAGGTGGGTCTGGGGTCCTCGGCCCATGAGGTAGAGTGGGGCCGATTAATCATGCCGAATCAGCGCCATCACTCCTATATTGACCACTGCTGGGTATCCACCGGCTCCAAGCGACCAGTGGGTTTCAATTAAGCCCACCCTCGATCTGAGAACTAAGGTGAAAGGTGATACGGGAGGTCTAGTCCTACATACATATATAAAATGCTAGTGACAGGGGGGAAGGAGGTTCAGGGGAAAGATAAAGGGAGGATTGAAGTGAATTTTAGGAGGAAAGGATAGGTGCAGTGGCTAAACACCGCTTGCGTGAGGGAGTTTAAGTTAGAGGCAGCAGCAACTCGCCTGGACGCGGCTGGGAGGCGGCAGGACAGAGTCAGGTTAGCGTCAGGTCACGCGTCAGGTGCGTGTTGGGTTGGGCCATGGTTTCTCAGTGCTTGGTCGGCTTGATTGTGTGTGTTGTTTTCTTGTTTGGAGGAAATGTCTTGGTCTTCTATCTTGGTATTCTTCTTAGCTTGAAGTTGATTTTCTTCTAACCCTCCTCCTCTTCTTGCTCTCTTGAAGTGTCCATTCATTCGTGTTTGGGTCTTGTTGTTCGTATTCCTCGTGTCTTATGTCCTCATAGGTGTGGAAGAAGTAGGAGACGGTGAGGTTGACCACGTGGGCTTCAGCTCCACGGGCCTCGTGGTGTTCTTGATTCTGTGTGGCGGGTGTCTTTTCTTGAGTTTTCTTTGCTTGGGTTTTCTTTTCTTGGTTTTTCTTTTTTTACTGGTTTTTTCTTGTCTTGGGAGCGTACAGCAAGGAGGGCCTCTTTGTAGCTCAGTTTCTTGTCGAGTCGAACCTTGGCTATCCTGCATTCCTCCTTCCATTTCGGGCAGGTCCGATCGGCGGAGGAATGTGGGCCGCCACAGGCAGCGCATTTTTTTACTGTGTTGGGGCAGACCGTGTAGCGGTGTCCGGGGCTGCCGCACAAGGAGCAGGTGTCCTCCTGCGCCTCACACTTGTTTACAGTGTGTCCGTAGTGCTGGCATTTGTAACAGCGTTTCGGTCTGCAGTAGGGCTTGACAGGCACAGTTACCCACGCCAGTTGAGCCTCCTTGGGTAGAGTTGTATGGTGTCCGATGAGGGCAGTGGTGTCGGACAGCTTCTTCACAACTTGGAGTTGCCCCTTGAGGAGCTCACTCAGCTCTGCTTGGTCCATGTGGGCAATTTCAGCGTGGGAGATTACTCCCAGCTTCAGGTTGTCCCACTTGTAGGCAATCATTTTAAATGGAATGCCGTTGATATCTGGGATCTCCGCGAGCTGTACGGGCATACCCTTCTCGGCGAAGATGATCTCGATGTCACCATGGAGCTTCAGTTGTTCCACCTTGGTGACTCCCATGATCTCATTAGTTTCAAAGAACTTCTTGAGAACTAGGAGGTTTAATTTCTTGGGGCAGGTCGGCGTATCCGGACGTATCCGCGCCACGTTATCAAACTCGTAACCGTTCATGGTGAGAGAGGGTTAGAAAGTGTGTCACTCTGATGGTCTAGTCCTCCCGCCTCGCACTGGTTTATATACCCCTGAGTTGCCAGCGATCGCTACTCACTCAATGACAGAAATTACAAACAATCTAACTGTTACTCATTCAAGGATGACCCTCAGTTGACAAAGGTATGGCGAATTACTAAAGACGATTTACACAGACTAATTCAAGATTGCGTTTGCCAGTAGAGAGTGGAATAAACGTAGTGACAACTGTGTTTGAAGGCGGGACATACTGGGAGTGATCCTGATGGTAAAACGGATGGGAAAAACACGTCTCTCCCGAGATTCTACAAGCGCTGTGGATTTGAATGTTATGTAGCGTAATATGAATTAAAATGGGTTTTTAGGAATGACGATGATGTGTGCAGTACAGTGCTTCAGGATGGCACGGACACGAACTCCAGTCATGGTATTCCTGAAGGCAGGACAGTCATGCACCACCTGTTCCTTGCAGTAATGCCGCATGCAGGGGGGAAGATCAACCACACCCATCAGAAAAAAGAGCTCCAGGAACTTGGCCATCTCCTCTTCACTACACAGGGCCCAAGCATTTGTACCAATGAAGGCAACATACTGGTTCATCTCCACAGTCAGGTACCACAGGAACTCCCTTATGAAGAATATTTGGAAGATCTGCAAGGGAGTTGTGGGAACTGGGATGAGAAGACCTGGAGTTCCAGTGAATGGACTGTCTGCAGGAGTGTACGGCCCTGCGCTCCGGCGTGCATCACTTGTAGTGGGGAAGGGCTTCTATACCACTAGGACACTAAAAGCAGTCCTAGACTTTGTTATATTTCACACACAGCCTGTTCATCGAGCTTATGGCGCCATAAACCTCCGATGTGGGACTAATCGTGCCTCTTAGGTGATCAGAGTAACGTTTTACCAAATCCGGCTTCGAAACACGAGGTTCCATATATATTTCATTAGCGCATTAAGCGCTCGGACTTCTACATATAATCAACAACCTCACATTCCGTCAGCAGAACACACACACCCGTGCATCCCTCACACACACTCTCTTGCCTCCCTCACACACACTCTCCTGCCTCCCTCACACACACTCTCTCTCCTCACACCTCTCCTGCCTCCCTCACACACACTCTCCTGCCTCCCTCCACACACACTCCTGCCTCCCTCACACTCTCCTGCCTCCTCACACACACACACCTCCTGTCTCTCCCTCACACACACACTCTCCTGCCTCTCACACACTCTCCTGCCTCCCTCCCACACACTCTCCTGCCTCCTCACACACACTCTCCTCCCTCACACACACTCTCCTGCCTCCCTCACACACACACTCTCCTGCCTCCCTCACACACACACTCTCCTGCCTCCCTCACACACACTCTCCTGCCTCCCCTCACACCCTCTCCTGCCTCCCTCACACACACCTCTCCTGCCTCCCCTCACACACACACTCTCCTGCCTCCCTCACACACACTCTCCTGCCACCCTCACACACACACTCTCTCCTGCCTCCTCACACACTCTCCTGCCTCCCTCACTCTCCTGCCTCCCTCACACTCTCTGCCTCCCTCACACACACACTCTGCCTCCCTCACACACACACACTCTCCTGCCTCCCCCACACACACTCTCTGCCTCCTCACACACTCCCCTGTCTCCTCACACTCATCTCCCTCACACACACACTCTCTCTCCTGCCTCCTCACACACACTCTCCTGTCCCTCACACACACTCTCCTGTCTCCCCTCACACACTCTCCTGTCTCCCTCACACTCTCTGCCTCCCTCACACACACACTCTCCTCTCCCCTCACACACCCTCTCTGTCTCCTCACACACTCTCCTGCCTCCTCACACACACACACACACTCCCCTGCCTCCCTCACACACACACTCTCCTGTCTCCCTCACACACACACACTCCTGTCTCCCTCACACACACTCTCCTGTCTCCCTCACACACACTCTCCTGCCTCCCTCCACACACTCCCTGTCTCCCTCCACACACTCCCCTGTCTCCCTCACACACACTCCCTGTCTCCCTCACACACACTCTCTCCTGCCTCCCTCACACACCTCTCTTGTCTCCCTCACACCTCTCCTGCCTCCCTCACACACACACACTCTCCTGTCTCCCTCACACACCCTCTCCTGTCTCCCTCCACACACTCTCCTGTCTCCCTCACACATTCTCCTCCCTCACACACACACACACTCCTGCCCCTCACACTCTGTCTCCCTCACACACTCCCTGCCTCCCTCCCACACACACTCCTCCTGCCTCCCTCACACACACTCTCATGCCTCCCTCACACACACACTCCCCTGCCTCACTCACACACACTCTCCTGTCTCCCTAACACACACACACTCAGGATGTCCCATGAGCACTAAAGTACTTAATATGAGGAAAGAACTTTACCCAGTGTTAAAGATAGAATAATTGAAGTCAACCTCGCAGTAGCCCTGAGGCTTCTGCGTGGTGATCCTGATAACATTGTTTCCTTAAAATTGCTAGAATGTATGAACCATGGGACTACTGAGTCTAAATGGATCCAAACTACAGCTACACATTTGAAGATGTTTGGACTAGACCACCTGTACAAAGTTGAGACACAACAGCTTCCTCCACCCTGGCGGACAGTTCCCTTCGATATCTGTACCAACGTATCCGCCTAAAATTAATTATACAAAGCATTTATCTCAACACACTGCCAAATTGAGAGCCCTTGAACACATACACACTCTACAGACTGATGATAATATCACACAGACCATCTACACTGATGGATCTCAAACACCGCCTGTGGGAGGGCTGGAAGTGCTATTGTTGTGACTCAACCTGCAGTAATATAATTGAGAAAGGGTTAGAATTAACAACTGGGCATCCCTCTACAAACTGAATTAGTTGCCATACTCACAGCTATTAAATTCATTGAAACCACTGTTACTGACAGTCTCATCATCACTGACTCTCTATCCTCACTACTTGCCTTGGTACCCTCGACTCAGGTTGTCACGCTCTTGTCTCTGAAGCCAGACACAAATCGTGCCTTGTTGGCCGAGTGTCAGGGTCAAACTGTTGTGGATCCTCTCACATAGGCTTCATAAAACATGACAGAGTTGATGCCTCGCCAAACTCGCGTCTAACAAAGACACCGTTGAATACAATTTGGGTCTGTCAAAAAGAACCCTTAAAACCTTAATTAGGAAAGAACTTATTGATGAGGTTTGACGCAAGTAGACAAGTGCAAACAGGCACTAGTCGATCCATAGGTTACCATGAGATGTATCAAGTGAAACATGTATGAGGCATTAACAAATCACTAGATTACAAGATGTTTTAACCGCTAGATTAAGGTTAGGATATAGTACAGTATGTTCTCAAGCAGATGTAAACAAAACTAAATGTAAAGTGTGTGGCCCATACATGGCCCCACTTGAACACCGTCCTCGACTGTGTGAAGATAGAACCTTTGGGGACAGGTCCAAGAACACTGTGTGAAATGGCACAACACTTCATCTCTAATGACAAGATAGCCGACATATTCAGATTGTATCCACTTTTTGCACTTAGTAACTATATCACAGAACCAAATACGCAATGTGCTTGAATACCTCACGTAAATGTGACAGTGTGAGGCAGCATACTGCCTCACACGCCTGTTCTCACGCATTTGTGAATAAGTTCTTTATGTATAGAACTAAACAAATAATGTAAATGAAATACTGTGTAACTTTCAGTGCCATAATATCCCGACAACGGGGTTAATTATTGCGACCTTTTGTAAACCCTAATCCTTGCGCTACCGCTCACAGGATGAGTGGGCACATAAAGTAGCTGCAAGCGCAAAATCAAAATCCTCACACACACACTCCTGCTGCCTCACACTCCCTGTATCCCCCACACACACTCCTGCCTCCCTCACACACTCCCTGCCTCCATCACAGGCACTCTCCTGCCTCCCTCACACTCCCCTGTATTCTCCCCCACACACCCCTCCTGCCTCCCTCACACACTCTCCTGCCTCCCCACACACACACCCTGCCTCCCTCACACACTCCCCTTGTCCCCCACACACACCCTCCCCGCCTCCTCCCACACACTTCCTGCCTCCTCACACTCCCTGTATTCCCACACTTCTCCTGCCTCCTCACACACTCTTTTTTGTTTTATTTATTATTATTTCTTTTTTGTTTTCTTTTATATTACTTTCTTTGTTTCTTTTTATATATATTTCCTTTGCTTTCTTTACATATATTTCTTCTTTGTTTCTTTATATATTTATTTCTTTGTTTCTTTACATATTTCTTCTTGTTTTCTTTTACATACTTTTCTTGTTTCTTTACATATCTCTTCTGTTTCTCTCTTTCATATTACTTTTTCTTTGTTTTCTTTATATATTATTAATTTCTTGTTTTCCTTTACATATTATCTTTGTCTTTATTATTATTTCTTTCTTGTTTTTTTTCTTCATTATTACTCTTTCCTTGTTTCTTTTTACATTATTACTTTCTTTTGTTTCTTTTCATATATTATTTTCCTTTGCTTTCTTTATTACATATATATTAATTTCTTTTCTTGCTTTCTTTACATATTTTTTCTTTTTGTTTCTTTTACATTATTAATTTCTCTTGTTTTCTATATTATTCTTTGTTCTTTATATTAATTTCTTTCCTTGTTTTCCTTTTTATATTAATTTCCTTGTTTTCCTTTACATACATTTCTCTTTCTGTTTTCTTTACATATTATTCTTCTGTTTCTTTCATATATTATTATTTCTTCTGTTTTCTTTATATATTAATTTTTCTTGTCTTTTTACATTATTTCCTTTTGTTCTTTTACATATCTTTTTCTTGTTTTCTTTATATTATATTTTCACCTTCTTTATATATTTCTCTTGTTTCTCTTTATATATACTTTTTCTTTCTTTCTTTCTTTATATATTTCTTCTTGTTTTGTTATACATATATATTTCTGTTTCTTTACATATATTTCTTTGTTCTTTTACATATACTTCTCTTTGTTTTCCTTTTATATATTAATTTCTTTCTTGTTTTCTTTACATATATTTCTTTTCTTTTATTTATTTCTTTGTTTCTTTTACATATTTTTTTTACTTTCTTGTTTTCTTTTACATATATATATTTCTTTTGTTTTCTTTATATATTATTACTTCGTTCTTTTACATATACTTTTCTTTCTTTTATATTATTGTTATTATTAATTTCTTTGTTTTGCTTTATTATTTCTTTCTTTTTTCTCTTTTACATTTGCTTTCTTTTACTTTATTAATTTTGTTTCTTTCATATATATTATTTGTTTTCTTTATATACTTTCGTTTGTTTCTTTATATTATTACTGTTTGTTCTTTATATTATTACTTTCTTGTTTACTTTATATATACTTTCCTTGTTTCTTTACATTATATTTCTTCTTGTTTTCTTTTACATATTATTTCCTTTGTTTCTTTTATATTAATTTTGTTCTACATACTTCCTTTGTTCTCTTTATATATTTCCTTTGTTTCTCATATTATTTCTTCTTTGTTTCTCTTTATTATTATTTCTTTTTGTTTCTTTATATATACATTTCTTGTTTTTTACTTACTTATTAATTTCTCTTGTTCTCTCTTTACATACATTTCTTCGTTTTCTTTACATATAATATATTTCTTCCTTGTTCTCTTTTACATACTTTCTTTCTGTTTCATATTAATTTCTTTTCTTTGTACCTTCATATACTTTCCTTTGTTTTCCTTTACATATTATTTCTTCTGTTTCTTTACATTAATTTCTTCTTGTTTTCTTTACACTTTCGTTTTTCTTACATATTATTATTTCTTGTTTTTCTTTACATATTAATTTCTTTCCTTTGTCTTTTACATTACTTCCTTTGTTTTCTTTTATATTATTACTTTGTTTTCTTTTATATTATTACTTTGTTTTCTTTATATATTATTTCCTTTGTTTTACTTTATATATATTTCTTGTTTTCTTTACATATTATTCTTTCCTTTGCTTTTACTTTATATTATTCTTTGTTTCTTTTATATTATTACTTTCTTGTTTCTTTATATATATTTGTTTCTTTCTTGTTTTCTCTTTTACATTTCTTGTTTCTATTTACATATACATTTTTCTGTTTCTTACATATACTTGTTTCTTTACATATATATTTTCTTTTTATTTACATATTATTATATTTTGTTTCTTTACATATTACTTTGTTTCTTTTATATATACTTCCTTGTTTTACTTATATATATTAATTTCTTCTTGTTCTCTTTCATATTATTATTTCTTTGCTTCTATATTTCTATATATTATTACTCTCTTGTTTCTCATATTATTTCCTTTGTTCTTTCATATTACACTTTTCTGTTTTACTTCATATACTCTTCTTGTTTCTTTACATATTCTCTGTCTCTTTCATACACTTCCTTTTTTCTTTACATATTAATTTCTTGTTTTACTCTACATTACTTTCTCTTGTCTTTACATATATTTCTTGTTTCTCTTATATTATTAATTTCTGTTTTCTTTATATTTACATATTTTTCCTGTTTCTACTACATATTACCTCCCTACACTTTCATATACATTTATTTCTGCCTTTCACTTCATATTATATTTCTGTTTTCTTACATATCTCTTTGTTTTACTTATTTTATTATTAATTTCTTGTTTTATTTATATATATTACTTTGTTTTCTTTATATATTATTACTTTGTTTTCTTTATATATATTTTAATTTGTTTCTATAATATTATTTCTTTGTTTTCTTTACTTATTATTACTTCCTTGTTTACTTCATATATATTGTTGTTTTCTTTTTATATATATTTCTTCTTGTTTTCTTTATATACTTCTTTGTTTCTTTACATATATTTTGCTTTCTTTGTTTTCTTTACATATATTTCCTTTTATACATATACTTTCCTTTGTTTTCTTTTACATATTAATTTTCTTTGTTCTCTTTATATTATTACTTTTTTTTTTTTACATATTATTTCCTTTGTTCTTTATACATTTAATTTCTTTCTTGTTTCTCTTTATATTTACTTCTTTTGTTTTCTTTATATACATATACTTTCTTGTTTTCATATTACTTTCGTTTCCTTTTATATATATTTTCTTTCTGTTTCTTCTTTATATACACTTTCCTGTTTCTTTACATATTAATTTCTTCTTGTTTCCTTTACATACTTTCTTCTGTTTCTTTACATATTACTTTCTTCTGTTTCTCTCATACTTTCTTCTTGTTTTTCTTTATATTAATTTCTTCTTGTTTTCTTTACATTATTATTTCCTTCTTGTATTTCATATTATTACTTTCTTTCTTGTTTTCTTTATATATTAATTTCTTCTTTGTTCTCATATTAATTTCTTTCCTTTGTTTCTTCTCTTTATATTATTAATTTCTTCTTTGTTTTACATATTAATTTCTTCTGTTTCTCTCTTTACATTATTAATTTCTTTCTGTTCTCATATTACCTCTGTTTCTTTACACATACTTTCTGTTTCTATATTATTAATTTCTTCCCTTTGTTTTCCTTTATATACTTTGTTTCTCTTTACATACTTTTTGTTTCTTTACATTATTATTTCTCTTGTTTTCTTTATATTAATTCTTTTTGTTCTATATTAATTTCTTGTGTTTCTTTATATTATTAATTTCTTCTTGTTTCTCTCTTTACATTATATTAATTTCTCTTGTTCTCTTTACATTACCTTTCTCTTGTTTCTTTACATTATTACTTTCTGTTTGCTCTCATAGATTACTATTAATTTCCCTTGTTTTCTTTACATTATTACATTCTCTTGTCTCTTTACATATTAATTTTTGTTCTCTTTACATACACTTCTTTGCTTTTACACTTCTTCCTGTTTCCCTACATTAATTTCTGTCTTTACACTTTGTCTCTACATATATTTCTTTCTTGTTTCTTTTATATTATACTTCTTTTGTTCTCTTTATATTATACTTTCTTGTGTTTTCTTTACATTATTAATATTATTTTCTCTTGTCTCTTTACATTACTTTCTTTTGTTCTCTCATATATTTTCCTTGTTCTCTTTACATATTTCTTCTTGTTTTCTTTATACATATTTATTTCTGTTTCTTTACATTATTAATTTGTCTTCTCATATTAATTTCTTGCCTTCCCTTTTACACACATCTCTCTTGCTCTCCCTTTACATTATTATTTCATGTTTCACACATTACTCCCTGTTTTCACTTCCACATTAATTTCTCTTGTCTCCCTAATACATATAATAATTTCCGATGTCCTACATGAGCACTAAAGTATTTCATTATGAGGAAAGAACTAGGTATACCCAGTGCCAAAGATAGTAATAATTGAGTCAACCCCGCGATAGCCCTGGAGGCTTCTGCGGTGATCCTGATAACATTGTTTCCTTAAAATTGCTAGAATGTATGAACCATGTGACTTCGAGTCAGCCGGATCCAAACTACAGCACATTTGAAGATGTTTCGGACGACCACCTGTGGCCAAAGGTGACAGCTTCCGCTACCCTGGCGGACAGTTCCTTCGATATCACAATACCGACGTATCCGCCTAAAATTAATTATACAAAGCATGTATCTTCCAACACACTGCCAAATTGAGAGCCTTGAACACATACACACCTCTTAGCTGGTGACTGATGATAATATCACACAGACCATCTACACTGATGGATTCTAAACACCGCCTGGGAGGGCTGGGCATTGTTGTGACTCAACCTGACGGTAATATAATTGAGAAAGGAGTTAGAATTAACAACTGGGCATCCACTCTACAAACTGAATTAGCTGCCATACTCACAGCTATTAAATCTATTGAAACCACTGTTACTGACAGTCTCTCATCATCACTGACTTCTCTATCTCACTACTTGCTCCTGGTACCTCGACTCAGGCTGCCTTGTCTCTGGAAGCCAGACACAAATATGCGCGCCTTGCTGGGCCGGGTGTCAGGTCAACTGTTGTGGGATCCCTCTCACATAGGCTTCATAAAACATGACAGAGTTGATGCCTCGCCAACCGCTGCGTCTAACAAAAGACACCGTTGAATTACAATTGGTCTGTCAAAGAACCCTTAAACTGTACCAGGAAAGAACTTCGCTGATGAGTTTGACGTGCGGCATTGCAAACAGGCACTAGTCGATCCATGTTACCATGATGATGTAATAAGTGAAATATGTATAGGAGTGCAACAAGATCACTAGATTAAGGCATGTTTTAAACTGCTAGATGTTAGATATAAGTACCTTTTGCAGTATGTTCTCAAGTAGATGTAAACAAAATTCAATAAAGTGTGTGGCTATACATATGGCTACCTTGAACACCACAGTCCTCGGGACTGTGTGAAGATAGAACCTTTAGGGACAGGTCCAAGAACACTGTGTGTGAAATGGCACAACACTTCATCTCTAATGACAAGATAGCTAGCAATACGTAACTGAAACGAAGTGGCTACTGA
>NW_024736744.1:668739-741644 GCF_018991925.1 Homarus americanus
ACTCTGGCACTCCCTGGTACACGCTGGAACACTCTGGCACTCCCTGGGCCATTCTGGTACTCCTTGGGACTTGCTGGAACACTTTGGCACTCCCTGGGACGCGCTGGAGCACTCTGGCACTCCCAGGGACATGCTGGAACTCTCTGGCACTCCCTGGGACATGCTGGAACACTTTGGGACTCCCAGGGACATTCTGACACTCCCTGGTACACTCTGGCACTCCTTGGTACACTCTGGCACTCCCTGGAGCACTCTGGCACTCCATGGGACATGCTGGAACACTTTGGCACTCCCTGGGACATTCTGGCACTCCTTGGGACTTGCCTGGTGCTCTGGCACTCCTGGGACATGCTGGTACACTCTGGCACTCCCTGGGGACACGCTGGCACTCCCTGGGACACGCTGGAACACTCTGGCACTCCCTGGGACACGCTGGCACTCCTTGGGACACGCTGGAACACTCTGGCACTCCCTGGGACACGCTGGAACACTCTGGCACTCCCTGGGACATGCTGATTCCCTCTGGCACTCCCTGGGACTGTCTTCTATGGCATTTCTATAATGTTTCCCGCACAAATAACCCATAGTTTAATTATTGTTATTATTATAATTAGTACTATAGTAATAGTTTTAATCTCACTCAAAGTATTTAATACGGCTTTTAATCTCAAAGTCATTTAATCCCGCTTTTAATCTCATTCAAAGTCATTTAATTCCGCTTTTAATTTCATTCAAAGTCATTTAATTAGTCTTGTATTTAATCTCATTCTCGTAACTGTTTATTTACGTTCGTTTTCTTTGATGACGTAATAAGAGAAAACGAATCTTTTATGGGTAACTGTTTTACTTATTTATTGTATAATATTTAAATTATTTCTCTTTATCTTCTTCGCCACTGACCGGCCTGTGTTTCTATCTGTATATGTATGTATGTATGTATGTATATATGTATGTATGTATATATATATATATGTATGTATGTATGTATGTATGTATGTATGTATCGATCTATTACCAATCAGCGATAACTACCCATTAAGGCTTGTTAGCCGCTTGGGCGATCGGTCACGTCTCTTTTCATTTATATTCTTCACCAAAAGGTCGGCTCGCTAGCCGCCCGGGCGATCGGTCACGTCTCTGTCACGCACTGTTGGCAAATACTGGGCATGCACCGGCTCCTGAATGTACCTGAACCCGCTCCAGTGTTGGTCAAGTCTTGTCTTGAAAGAGCTCACACTCGGTGCCGTCACAACACTCTCTGGTAGATTGTTCCAAGAGTTTACAACCCTCACTCCGAAAAAGTTTGCCCTCACAGTTTTCTGGACTTGCAGCTTCTTCAATCTTGAGCTGTGACCCCTTGTGGGGCGAGCGTCCGCCAGCTCCAAGTAAGGACACTCAACTGAGTAGTGCCCCCTGAGATGCTTATACACCTCAACTAGGTCCCCCCTTGCCCGTCTGTAGTATAAGCTAGGCAAGTTCAGGCGCTCCAATCTCTCAGGGTAGCTGAGGTGCCGAAGTGCATGCACCAGTTTGGTGGCCCTCCTTTGAACATTTTCAACCAACTGACAGTCCCTAGCATATCTCGGGGACCAGATGGGGTGACAGTACTCCAGATGGGGAAGCACTTCACTCCTGAAGTGAAGTGCTTCCCCATCTGGAGTACTGTCACCCCATCTGGTCCCCGAGATACGCTAGGGACTGTCAGTTCATAGGAGAATAATGTAAAAGAATAGAATAAAACAGATTAAGAGTGAGAAAAGTTATATATGTTGTGTTGTCAATAGTAAGAGAGACAACTGAGACCCTGCAATTGTGCGTGAGGCAAAAGAACAGATAATCAACCTGGGACTTGGTCACAATTTTTGTGATGCCATATGGCAGCAGGGTCTACCATTAGACAGCATATTATGCTTCCAATATCTTCCCAGGCGGTAGTACCTCCCTGTTTGGTAGCTGCCTACTACGTTTTTGAGCCTCAAAAAATTTTCTATAGGAATGCATCTCAACTTATATAATGGGATTCAATGGGAAAAATGGTTTTGCAATAAGGAGTTTCGGATTGCGGAAAGATTTTCAGGAACGGAACCCTTTCGTAACCCAAAGGATGCCCATACATAACTTCTCAAAAATGGTGGCAGAGACATTGATGGAAAAGAAAACATTATTTTTCACCTTTAATTCTTAACTACATACAGTACATAATATTAACATGAAAAGAAAACTTAAATGACGATGGTCAGTTTATAAAGCTGAGCATGGGGACACAACATGTTATGGTGAAGCACAAGTAACATTTATTGATCAAAGTGTGAATATTATTGCTGATATTCACTTACTGTACTAATATCATTATAATTCAAATCTTCAAGTCACAGTTTGTATCACCTAACACCGTCTTGATTGATGTGTTGTTCTTATTAAAAAAAAAACATTCTTTATTACGGCATATCCAAAAAAGTATGGTAGAGACTGTACATTAATGAGGCCATTCTGTTGTTAGGATACATAAAGACTTGTAATTAACATAAAAAAGGACGGAAATAATATCGGCATTTGCGAGTATTCTTGTTAATTTTTTATGAAGCCAAAGAAAAACACTAAACATTTTGGTGGTCTGGGCGAGAATAAACTGGATACTGAGTCATCCCAAGCCACTTAGTCTTGTCTTGTTCTCAGCCAGAGCTCCTCTCCTACTGTGATGTTAGTTAAACTTGTTACAGGACCACAGATCAAAGTGCTAGTTTATGTGTGTATTTGGGATGATTTTATTAATTTACTGTACAGTGTGTGTGTGTGTGTCTCTCTTTGTATGTGTGTCTGTGTAAATTTGATTTTTTTTATCATTTGCTTATTATACAATACATTAAGGTGACATAAAAAGATCACTAACATTAATTCAAAACATGACTTGTAAAACAGAGTGAACAGCCGGTGTATGTCCCCTACACCTTGTAGTGTTTGTTATAGGCGTAGACCCCAGCGAAGGTGAACGCGATAGAGATGACCAGCATGGAGCAACCTAGGCCAGCCATGTCACCTGAAGAAGAGGAGGTGGTGTTAGTGGAGGCTCTCTCTGAGTGTGTTCCATAACTTATTCTCTATATTCTACACCTTCACTATGGGGACACCACTTTAATATTTCAGTTGGCTTATGCCAGATGATTTTATTCAGCTCTTAAGGAGTCCAATACACAAGGGGTTAAATATATTAATATCTATGAACTTTGACAGTTTAAAGAGGCAGCTGAGAGAGGGGGTGTCACGCTTGGGCGTTAACCTGACAGATGACATCGACCTGATAACGAGATCTGAGATTGCCGAGTTCCACGACAATTAAAATAATGAGTTACTTAATGCACAAAGGCAGAACATACCATACAAAAAACTCAGATCAGACAACATTGACCCTAAATGGATAAATAATTATTTAAAGAACATCATTGGCCAAAGGAAGGCTATAGGTAGAAGGATAAATCGTGGCGAAACTTACCTCCGGGATTATTATAAGGTATTGGGGAGTTGGGTTAAAACCGAGATAAGGAAAGCCAAGAAGAATAATGAAGTAAGGATAGCAAGGGAGGCGAAGACAAACCCCAAAGGATTCTACCAAATGTATCAAACTAAAACACGAGAAAAGATTGGACCAATACGGTCAGATACCGGCGAGCTCACTGATAACGACGGAGAAATGAGCAATAATTTGAATAAATATTTTTCAACAGTTTTCACCACCGAAAATTTAAACATGATACCCGAGGCACCGACTCTATTCAGAGATAGTGAAGAAAACAAATTAAGTGAGATAGTAGTGACTAGTAACGATGTTAGTAAGCAAATAGACAAACTAGAGCCTAATAAGTCACCTGGTCCCGATGAGATATTTGCCAGAGTATTAAAGGAATGTAAGAAAGAGCTTAGTATGCCCTTCGCAAAGTTGTTTAACATGTCCTTAAAAACAGGTGTAGTACCAGAATCCTGGAGGATAGAGAATGTAATACCGATTTTCAAGAAGGGGGATAGATCACTATCCTCTAACTACCGCCCAATCAGTCTAACATCAATAGTAGGCAAATTACTGGAAGCAATCATTTCAAACTCTATTCGAAATCACCTGGAGAAGCACCGATTGATCAATGATTCCCAGCATGGCTTCACAAGCGGCCGTTCATGTCTAACTAATCTATTAACATTCTTTTCATCAGTTTTCGAAGCAGTGGACGAGGGGCACAATTATTATGTAGTATATCTCGACTTTAGCAAAGCCTTCGACAGAGTCCCCCACGAAAGACTAATTAGAAAGGTAGAAGCACATTGCATCAAAGGTAATATCCTTAAATGGATTAGGGCATGGTTACAGGACAGGAAACAGCGAGTGAGCATTTACGGCACTAAGTCCCATTGGAGCAACGTCACCAGTGGAGTTCCCCAAGGCTCAGTACTTGGACCATTGTTATTTATTATATACATAAACGACATAGATATCGGCATAGACAGCAACATAAGTAAATTTGCTGATGACACTAAAATAGGACGTGTTATTAAATCTACGAGGACTGCGCAAAACTACAGGAAGATCTAAACAAATTTTTCGAATGGTCTGAAAAATGGCAGATGAAATTCAACGTGGACAAATGTAAAGTACTCAGTATAGGAGATGTAAACAGGGAAACCAGATACCAGATGAACAACGATGGCATAGAGAAATCCGACTGCGAGAGAGATTTAGGAGTAATGATAAGTAGGAACCTTAAGCCAAGTAAACAATGTGTTTTTGCTCGTAACAAGGCTAATAAAGTACTTGGGTTCATACAAAGGAGTGTTAGTTACAAGACTAGCGAGGTCATCCTAAAACTGTATCTTGCGCTTGTGAGACCACACCTGGATTACGCAGTTCAGTTATGGTCACCGTATTACAAAATGGATATAGAATCCTTGGAAATAATTCAGAGGAGAATGACAAGACTAATCCCGGGCATTAGGAAGCTTGAGTATAGAGACAGGTTAAAGCATCATAATTTGCACTCCCTCGAGAGACGTAGAGAGAGGGGCGACCTGATAGAGGTGTATAAATGGAAGTCAGGGCTAAACAAAGGGGACATTACAAAGGTACTCAAACTATCCAACCAGGAGCGAACTCGTAACAATGGTTTTTAAATTAAACAAATTTAGATTTAGGCGTGAAATAGGTAAACACTGGTTTGGAAACAGAGTAGTGGATGAATGGAACAAGTTACCAAATATCATCATTAATTCGAATACGCTGAATAGATTCAAACATAGGTTGGATGCTTATATGAGCAATAGGGGTTGGGTGTAAACGGGACTGCCCAGTGTGGGCCAATAGGCCCGCTGCAGTTTCCTCCATTCTTATGTTATGTGTCGGTTATCAGGGTATGTCTGTACATATACCCAAAATTAAGAGCTCACAACTCGGCCTCACCCGCTCTGATGCTACTGGGTGGCAAATTGGTGACTTGGATACACAATTACTTGCCATCTCCGTGGATATTATTTCTCGTTATCTATGGTTTATTGATCATTTCGCTTAACCGTCAGTTTTTCAGGAATGCATTCCGTGTGTCAGCGAGGTCGGCTGGACAATGGCTATCGTTAATGCGAATTTTTTTTGTCATAAATAGGGAAGTGGTCTCAAAACATCACCATCGTGAATAGAGAGATTGTAAATTGGGGTTTACCTGTACTGAGGACTGACCTGGGCCATAGATGTATTTTGACGACCTCTTGTTGGCGTGTGAGTCTCTGTCATCTCCCTCGTAGTATTCTCCTGCAGGACAAACATCTCTCATCACCACCGCAGTACAGTACACCTGGACCCAAACATCTACACTACTTTACTGTACTTCTAGGTTAATAATTTACCATTAGTGTTTCCTCTAAACTCATACCAAAAAAATAGCAAACTAATTTAACTTTTAACAGGTGATGGAAACTCCACAGCACGAGTGTAATTCATGTTCCAAAAATTTAGGTTAAGCATAAAATTGGAAACTTCTTCAATCTGTGAATTTGTTTGAGGCATAACTAGACACATAAAAAACATTACAGTATATTATATAGATGTAATACTCGAAATTATTGTTATATATAATTAGAGATTTATAGTGATATAGGATCAGAAATTAATATAATACTGGGCATATTTAACATGCAAATTCTGATGAAAAAAGACTAATGCTGGATCTATTAGGGATACAGTACATTTTACTTACCGTACTTCAAAAAATCTCATCTTAGAGCCATAAAAAAAGGAAGAAAATATGAAACAGCAGAAGGAGAATATTGTGAGAGGAGTAACATGTGGAGGAGGTCAGGAAGAGATCAGTGTTAGTGTGGAGGAGGTCAGGAAGAGATCAGTGTTAGTGTGGAGGAGGTCAGGAAGAGATCAGTGTTAGTGTGGAGGAGGTCAGGAAGAGATCAGTGTTAGTATGGAGGAGGTCAGGAAGAACAGTGTTAATGAGGAGGTCAGGAAGAGATCAGTGTTAGTGTGGAGGTCAGGAAAGAGATCCAGTGTTAGTGTGGAGGAGGTCAGGAAGATCAGTGTTAGTGTGGAGGTCAGGGAAGAGATCAGTGTTAGTGTGGAGGTCAGGAAGAGAACAGTGTGAGGTGGAGAGGTCAGGAAGATCCAGTGTTAGTGTGGAGGAGGTCAGGTCAGTGAGGTGTGGAGAGGTCAGGTGTTGAGTGTCAGGAGGTCAGGAAGAGATCAGTGTTAGTGTGGAGGAGGTCAGGAAGAGATCAGTGTTAGTGTGGAGGAGGTCAGGAAAGAGACCAGTGTTAGTGTGGAGAGGTCAGGGAAAGAGATCAGTGTTAGTGTGGAGGAGGTCAGGAAGAGATCAGTGTTAGTGTGGAGGAGGTCAGGAAGAGATCAGTGTTAGTGTGGAGGAGGTCAGGAAGAGATCAGTGTTAGTGTGGAGGAGGTCAGGAAGAGATCAGTGTTAGTGTGGAGGAGGTCAGGAAGAGATCAGTGTTAGTGTGGAGGAGGTCAGGAAGAGATCAGTGTTAGTGTGGAGGAGGTCAGGAAGAGATCAGTGTTAGTGTGGGAGGTCAGTCAGTGTTAGTGTGGAGGAGAGTCAGGAAAGAAGATCAGTGTTAGTGTGGAGGAGGTCAGGAAGAGATCAGTGTTAGTGTGGAGGAGGTCAGGAAGAGATCAGTGTTAGTGTGGAGGAGGTCAGGAAGAGATCAGTGTTAGTGTGGAGGAGGTCAGGAAGAGATCAGTGTTAGTGTGGAGGAGGTCAGGAAGAGATCAGTGTTAGTGTGGAGGAGGTCAGGAAGAGATCAGTGTTAGTGTGGAGGAGGTCAGGAAGAGATCAGTGTTAGTGTGGAGGAGGTCAGGAAGAGATCACTGTTAGTGTGGAGGAGGTCAGGAAGAGATCAGTGTTAGTGTGGAGGAGGTCAGGAAGAGATCAGTGTTAGTGTGGAGGAGGTCAGGAAGAGATCACTGTTAGTGTGGAGGAGGTCAGGAAGAGATCACTGTTAGTGTGGAGGAGGTCAGGAAGAGATCAGTGTTAGTGTGGAGGAGGTCAGGAAGAGATCAGTGTTAGTGTCAGTGTAGTGAGGTCAGGAGTGAGGAGGTCAGGAAGAGATCAGTATTAGTGTGGAGGAGGTCAGGAAGAGAACAGTGTTAGTGTGGAGGAGGTCAGGAAGAGATCAGTGTTAGTGTGGAGGAGGTCAGGAAGAGATCAGTGTTAGTGTGGAGGAGGTGAGGTGGGCAGGTAGAGATACTGACTGGAGTAGTGGTCACAGGTGGGGGAGTTAGTGATGACGATCCCTGCGTCAGAGTAGTGGGCAGAGGTGAGGAAGCAGGTTATGTCTCCACCTTCGACACAGTAGTCAAACCCGTCACAACCAAAATTGGGCTCGTTCTCACACACCTGTAACCACAATGACATGGTTACTACACCTGTTACACCTGTGCAGTACACACACCTGTAGCTTCACAGTCACATGGTTATTAAACCTTTACATTACACACACCTGTAGTCAGACAGTTACATGGTTACTACACCTGTTCTCTTACACACACACACAGTCTTAGTTAATACACTCTCCTCTACACCTACACATGCACCTGTTTGATTTATTAACATGCCCTCTGTTCACACCTGCCATGATCTCAATATCTGTCATTAGTCTCTAGCAACTACCACTTTCTTGGAGCATCAACCATGACTGGCAACACTCACCTGGGCACATTCAGTAGTGGACACCTCCTTCACATAGCGGTCACGGTTACCTGCCAACACCTGATTTGGGTGTTTTTTGAAGTCTACCAGGGCGTTACCTGTTGGCACGAGGGTTCATATGTGTTAATAGTGTTTTCCGTAATAATGCACTGTTATCTCTCAATCCATCCATCCATATACTGTATTAATATCTGAGAATGAGTTTTATTTTCCTGTGTGGTGCTGACACATCTCTCTGTCTGTCTATTCATCCATCAATTAATACCTCTGAGTAAATATTCTACATGTATTTTTAAGATGAAGTATGTCAGAAAATTATTATAGTTTTGCCAGCACATGTAAATTTACACAGGAATACCTTGGTTATCGCAAAGTATGCATTCCTAGAAGTACAGGTAGTTGCGAATAACGAATTTACAAATATCGGGGCAATATTCCCCATAAGAATAAATGAAAGTAAGCGGATGCGTTCCTAGCCGGCAACTTTCACTACATAATTTTCAATATACACATGAGAGGAATAAATTAAAAACAGACTAATAAATAAAAAATAAGAAAATTCTGCATTGCCAGCTGACAATAGTTTCACTACACGTGGGACACCAGAGACTGGAGCAGGTGAGACCCCCAACTGCTTCCTCCTACTCCTCCCACGATCCAGGTGCTAACTACCGAGCACGTAAGAAATATTTATTCCATTTAGGTTTTTCACCTTGTTCTAATCAATTTTTCTTTTGCACATTTTGTATAAATGATCGTGTGTACACGTAAAAGAGCTAAAAAAAGAAACAACAACATTACGTATATCTACCCAAAAATACGAGTTGGAAAAATAATGATAACACAACTTGCCTTGTAGCTAAAGGGACAGTCCTTAGCAACATGCCAAGTCTACACATACAGTACTTTCACTTCATAAGAAGAGTGTTAACATTTAAACTAGCATTTACCATTACCATATGAAGAATCATAGAATGTCCGCCGTGATTTTTCACGTCTCGGTTTGGAAGTACAGTGCAGGTACAGGTGCGGGGTGAACATCTCCCATTGAATTGCATTAATTCTAAATCGTGCAGGTCCTCGTGAAGGGAAAAACATGTACATGTGAAACGGGCCTTACAGTGGAATATGAAAGCTGCAATTAGCCCACGCAGTTTTAAATATTAATGTAGGGTATCGTAATTTTTCTTTGTGAATAAACAGGGTAGCTATGTTTTATGAATATTGAATAGGGCTGTTAAAATATAAATTGTGGATAAGTGGGATTTCAAATAACGAGGTATTCCTGTATAATACACTGCAGATAAAAGCACATATAAGTTTAACATAGAGGATGTACACTGTACAGGTATGTACTGTATGAGATAGAACTAGAAGTAACACACTTAGTTTTATTCAATAAGAATAATGTATACAGCACAGTACATTACAGTCTACATCTTTTGTGAGCAAAGTTGTAGTGTGTTAGAGGTGAACCAGAGTTGTAATGTACATAATAATGTTGTGTGTAATAGTTATGCTCAACAGTACAGTAGTGGACACGGGTGGGATCAGAATAGGTTACTCACTCACATAAAGAATGTGACTCGTGTACAGAGTGTCTCACGCCGTGCAACAAAGGAAGATTAATATTCATCGCTTTTCTTCAGGTGAGAGAATCATAATAAATCAACAAAAATTGGGCAACGAGGATCAATTAAAATGGTCTCTGAAGCCTCCAAATCTCACACCTCTTGATTTCTTCCTCTGGGGTCACCTAAGATCTTTCATCTACCATGATCGTCCAGGAACCATATATGTGACACCCAAAGGAAGAAATAGAGAGGTATGACTTCTGGGGCCCTTGGTGGCTACTCAATCGGTCCTCATCGTCCAATGTTTGTTGATTTGTTATAATTCCTTCACCCGAAAAAAGAAAAAGAGAAGGCATTAAATTTCCTATGATGATAATATTGTGTGACTTATGAGACACCCTGTATTGTACAGTGAAGGAAGATGTGCATATACTGTACTGTACTGTACTGTATTGGGTGCAGGGTTGAACCGGGTTACTCACGTGTATAATGGACACAGTCTGGATAGGAATGGTTGAGCATGTTGTCAGGGACATCAATGGAGTGTTCATCAAAGAGGTTGCAGGAGGACTCACTGGCACAAAAGTCAAATGATCTGTGGGGCCACATCACTGTTACTCTCACCTGTTGCTCCGTTTTATGCCTGCCTCTACTCCTATTTTACTTTGCAGATACCAGTCAGAGTTGCACGCTAATCATCTGGACTAAATTGGTAAATGTCCGGGAGATGGCCAGGTTAAGTAAGTAATGATCGCCTCTTATTTAATGCCAAAATGAGAAAATCCATGTGCAGGTACTTTACAAAGAACAGTATCATAATTATTCTAATACATAAAACTTACAAAATTTAGTCAGAAATAGAGTTTTGTAACAAACACGGTGTCATACAACATAGAGTGGTGTGTGAGGTGCTGGGTGAAAATGTAAGTCCAAGTGAATGTTTGTGAGTAATGTGTGGCAGCAAGGCTAAGTGTGTGACTGCCAGATGACTGAATAGATGAAGAAAAAACATTGTTGCAAAAATTATAGAAAATTTACCTTAGCATTGTTTCGTGTGTGTGTGTGTGTGTGCATGCGTGTCATGAATTACCATTTTAAAGATAAATAAAAGAACATATACCTGGAGAGCTGTGAGTAGATTATGAAGTTTAGAGAAGAGACAAAATGTTCAGACCATATTCTTGTCTTAATTTTGTCAGCCTAATACAGTACAATACATTACATGTCTTTCCTCACCTGACTCATGGAGGTGTTTGTGCATGTGTTATATTGTTTAAAGTGTGGTTTAATGGCTGCCCTTATTGCAATAATAATAATAATAATAATAAAGGACCTTAAATAAATACAACAATTAAAAAAAAGATAAAAAATTGAAACAGTATATGTATGTTGTGTTGTCAATAGTAAGAGAAACAATTGAAACGCTGCAATTGTGTGTAAACGAGGCAGAAAGTCAGATCAGTAACCTGGTCACAATTTTTGTGATGCCATATGGCAGCACGGTCTACCCCCCTGTTTGATAACTGCCCACTACCTTAAAAAGATCAAGAGATAGAAAAATAGTTCTCTATACAGTACAGGTATATATATATATATATATATATATATATATATATATATATATATATATATATATATATATATATATATATATATATATATATATATATATATATATATATATATATATATATATATATAAGCTATATAGAAAAAAAATCAGGAAGCTTTGATTCCAGTACAGAAAGAAAATATTTGAAAACTCTTACTTATAAAATTTTCTGAATAGTGAGTTGTCCTTGCATTCAGATACTTACATGTGATGGACTGCAATAAACATAACTAATTAAGTCCTAGACAAGTGGCTGACCTGCAGGTGAAGGAGGTGCTGTTGTCACAGTAGAAGGCACATTTACCAGCATCTAGCGCCACCATTTTTGCTTTGGGCTTCCCTAGGTATACCGTCCCCTCTAGTTTGCTGTAGTCATCAGTGTGTTTACCTAAGGGCAAAGTAGAAGTCAACTGCTGTATACAAAATGCTTAGATTGTGTCTCAGGTATGAATAGGTGATGCCTGTTTGGTTATAAACAACTGGTGGTGAGATACACCTCAGGTGGTAATGATCCAGTGATGGTCGGGCAGTAAGGAAGTTGTGGGAGGTAATGATCAGGTTTTGTTAAGAAGCTAAAGTAAAATCATGATACTGTTCAGTGTTCACGTGCTGAGGTAAGGAGAGGAAACAAACTCACGAGTCATAATGATACAGTCAGTCTTTAAGATGATGTCTCTGGTGTTCACAGGGATGTCGACCACGTAGGAGGAGAGGTAGCAGGACCTGTCGTAGTAGCAGTAGGAGAAGCTCTCACACTTGAAGGCCCTCTCCATTTCACAGGTGGCCAAACACAAGTCGTAACTCACCTATGTCAACATGTGTGTACATTTGAACTTTAACATTAACTTCACTTAAATATTTCTATGGTATATATGTTGAAACAATAAAGCTGGGAAGACTTTTAACAGTATATTTCAAAATTAACGAAGGAAGTTTCCAAAAAGTTGAAGAAAAATGAGGCTAATGATCACCAGTATAGACAACAACCACACTCATTGTCTCAATATTGAATTAACATTAAAATTATGTTAGGTGTTTAGTTCATCATTGACTGTTGAAACAACCTTGACTGCCTGCTGGAGATAGACCAATACAGTACAAAGTGAGGAGTAGGTATATAGGAATAACCTTCTTGAGTTGTTGGTCAGTGTGGCTGCCCTTCAGCTTGCCCTTCAGGTATGCCTTATGGTAGTCATCCTTCACCAGGTCTACCAGGATGGGGTCGTCCGCCATAAGCTCCTCCTCCACTTTCGTCGCTTTGTACCAGGCAGTTTTTGTCTGCCAATCAAGAGTTTATCAGTTACAGTATGAGACCCAAGTTTATATGAATGATAATACTGTACAGTATATGTATTACTTTTTAATCATAACTACAGTTTTTTTATTTATCTTTAGATGATTGTTATTAACATATGGTTCTATTTCCTCTTACTACAAAGTTTATGTCACTTGTGGGGATAAAGTTTGTGACTTCCCATAACTGATTGGTAATGTTCCTTCTTCAAGTGGTTATGGCATTATATGAGGGCGCAAAAACCTCTGAAAAAATGAATGTTGAGGAAAGTGAGGAATTTGAGCTAAAATAGGAGTCCATCTGGAACCTGCCTTGAGCCCCCTTCTGTTTATCTTGGTGCTGGAAGTAATATCAGGGGACTTCAGGAGTGGCCTGCCCTGGGAGTTGTTGTATACTGATGACTTAGTGCAGACAGCAGATAGTATTCAAGGGGCAGTGGAGAAATTTAAGAAATGGAAGGATGGAATAAAGGCAAAGGGCCTAAGAGTGAATGTGTCAAAATTATTCTTTATTAATGGTGTAGGTGGGGGACCCATGGTGGAAAGTAGAAAAAAGGCCATGTGCTGTCTGCAAGAAAGGTGCTAGCAACAATTCACTACTGTACTGTGCAACAACCATGGAAGGTGGGTACAAAAGAGGTGCAGTGGAGTAGATGGCACTCTGCAGGATGTTGCCGACTTTTAAGTGTTCTGTATGTGCATGTAACTATGAGCTCACAGCAACGCTGGAGAAACTCAACATTGGTGATATGTCCTGGACTGTGTCAATAGTTCTGTTACGAGGATAACATGATCAGTGCTGGTGTCAGTGCAAGAGTCAGAAGTGGCTGGAGGTAGTTTAGGGAACTTTTTCATTTATTGGCGGCAAGAGGACCTTCCCTCAAGTGAGAGGAAGAATTTATGAGGCTGAAATGAAAGTGTGACATTGTATGGCAGTGAAACATGGGCAATTAAAGAGGATGATGTAAGTAGACTTGAGTCAGTTGAAATGAGAATGGCGAGGTGAATGTTTATTGTGACACTGAAACACAGGAGGCCCTGTTCAGATGTAAGAGGGCATCTGGGTGTTGAGAGTGTTGGAGAAGTCCCGTGTAGAGGCTGGCTGAGATGAAAAGGGCATATAGAGAGAGTGGATGAAACCAGTTGGGTTAAAAGGTGAAAGAAGTGAAAGTGGGTCTCATAGACATGACTGCCCTGTTAGGGACAGTCTGGATACAGCACACTGTATGTACTAAGCCTTTGGTACACAAGGAGGCAGCATGGCCAGTAATGCACTCAACTACATTTATTTTCCCAAGTTGTAAACTTAGGTACCCATTTACAGCTGGGTGAACTGGGAATGCCTGGGAATCAAGTCACCGACCTGGACAGAAGCTGCACACTGTATCCACTCACCCACCTCAATCCGATCAAGTGATGCATGAGCCTAAATATGGAGTGGAGGGGAGCCAGAGGTAGGCCACGAATAACGAAAGGAGGTTGTAAAAAATTACATAAGACTAAAGAACCTGACAAGAGAGACTGCAAGGGACCATGTACCAAGAAGAGCTGCCTGCCATGTGGCAACTGTGGCAAAACCTACACAAGCATCTAAAATGTCCGTAAAATGATTATGATGCCATTAACTGATGAAAATAAAGTTTGTCACTTTCTAGAACTAATGGGGATAAAGTTTAAGTCATTTGTCTCAATAGTTGAAGATAAAGTTTTTGCCACCCTATCGAGTCATCTGTGAGGAAAACTACTGACATCAACTAAATCCTAAGCTCCCCTGTTTTAGCCGGAGAGGTTATGCTGACAGGGATTTGAACCCACATGTACGGTCTCATGATTCCCCTGAATCAAAGGTCTCCTTAGCTCACATATTGTCCTGTCCAAATAGAATCACATGACCAGGGGAGTTTCCTTGACCTTAGAAGCCGTGGCTGATGTCAAAGGTGTGCTTTGACCTCAGTGGCATAGCTGACCTCAGTGGTTCACCAGACCTCAAAAATGTTCTAGACTTTAGAGATGCACTCAATCAAAAAGGTGTATATGACCTCATAAACTTACATGACCTTGGTCATCTTGGTAGACAACCTTAATATTGAATGTGCCCTCATCGACCATGAGCTGAAGCCAGAGCATGAGCTCAGCATTTGTCTTCTGGACCTTGGTGTGCTTGATGATGGCCTTGCTGTAGTGGGAACAATTCTTGGGGATGTTGATGAACTCTCCAGGGGAGTTTTTGTAGTTGCTGACGAAGCAGTTCCTGCCCAGCCCTGAGCACTCGTAGAATGAGCTGTATGGAAATACACTTAAGTTGCATATTGTGGCCAAGTTATTTTACATGTATGTATGTTTGTGTGCATAAATAATGATGGATTCGGCTTTTTGTAAATTGATTGTTTCTGCTGTACATTAACTGATTTACTCCCCCAGGCAAACTATGACGAGCTCAACCTGATTCAACCTGCTTGTTAAATGGTCAACTGTTCTATTGGTGGATTTTATGGAGGAGTGATGGGAGCACTTACTGGCAGATGAAGATGCTGTAGCGGAGACACTGGAGGGCACACAGTTCTGTATCCTGGATGGTCAAGCTCAACTGTGGGGTCAGATGACAAGTTTTATTATTCAAAATTTTACTTATGTTTTTTTTATTATACAAGACTTAATCCCAACTTATTCTGATCATTAAGACTGGGACCCTTGACAATTAGTATACCTTAGGACTGGGACCCTTGACGTCTCGTATACCTTAGGACTGGGACCGTTGACAATTAGTATACCTTAGGACTGGGACCCTTGACGTCTAGTATACCTTAGGACTGGGACCCTTGACGTCTAGTATACCTTAGGACTGGGACCGTTGACAATTAGTATACCTTAGGACTGGGACCCTTGACGTCTAGTATACCTTAGGACTGGGACCCTTGACGTCTCGTATACCTTAGGACTGGGACCGTTGACAATTAGTATACCTTAGGACTGGGACCCTTGACAATTAGTATACCTTAGGACTGGGACCCTTGACGTCTCGTATACCTTAGGACTGGGACCGTTGACAATTAGTATACCTTAGGACTGGGACCCTTGACGTCTAGTATACCTTAGGACTGGGACCCTTGACGTCTAGTATACCTTAGGACTGGGACCCTTGACAATTAGTGTACCTTAGGACTGGGATCCTTGACAATTAGTATACCTTAGGACTGGGACCCTTGACGTCTAGTATACCTTAGGACTGAGACCCTTGACGTCTAGTATACCTTAGGACTGGGACCCTTGACGTCTAGTATACCTTAGGACTGGGACCCTTGACAATTAGGACATAGGACTGGGCCCATTTCGAATTAGATCATCTTAGAAGCAAGACCCATGTAGCCAATCTGTAAACTCTTTCAGACACTAGCACTCTATACAGACATTCACTGTATGATAGTTGTGCCACTTTTATAACCCGGTGTTGTAACAGCTTGCTCACTGTCACCGCTGAGTCACTGTTTAGAGAGGTCGTCGCTCAACATGGCTGCTGAATCATTTAGTTTACCAACTACAGTACAGGAATCTCCAAAAATTAATATATTCCCAACAAAAATACTCTAGGGTTGTCAGGGAAGTGAAATTGCAGTCTTGATTATAGCTTATTTCTGACACTGGCTATCTGGCTGCCATCGATTTCACAGCTCATAAATATAAATGTTTGGTTAGGAGGATATGATATCTACAGAGATTTGAATACAGTACTTATTAGCCTGGGTCTATTTTTAGTATAATACCAGTATGAAGCTGAGTTAAAACGTAACTAAAAAATAACTTAATATTTTACTAAAGTTTTACTTAAAATATATTTAGTCATGACCTAAACGTAGTGTGGTTAAAAGAAAATAAAATTTTGACAAATTATTGATAAAAATTTGATTGGATCCTTATATTTTTATGAAAATCTGCCTGAAAATAGTGAAAACACTGATGGTGCTCTCAATAATATTTAACTACGTTGAAGATTAATTCTGTCAGAGTCGGAGCCTGGATGAAGCAAACAATTACCAAAGACTGAAGCAGTAGAGTATGAGGACACCCACCTGTACGTCATTAACAGTAGGCTTCCTGTCAGGTTCCTGCTGAAATTCCAGCATGAAGGGCGCTGGCTCCAGCACCAACATCGTGGCATAAATACTGTCAGTGTCATGATCCAGCTGTACACATTAGAGATTAGGTCATATTAGATGCAGAGTCTGATAATACAGTGTCAAATAACTTGTCACACTAACTACAGTATTGTATAAGTTCATCATAATTTTGCTTCTACAGAGATACCTCACAGAATGCTCTTTCATTATTGTGTAGTGCCCATTACTCATGGGGGATATTTTTCTTATAGGACAAAACATATTAAAGTCTATAAAAGGTTCAAAGACTATGTTATGCTCTCCTCTCTTTGAACTGTACACACAACTAGTGAGAGTGACACCCAGCATCCATTAAGTCTGGTGAGGTGCCTGTAAGTGATATTCCTGGTAATGTGGGCAGGCAGTCAAAGGAGAGCCTCATTTTGGATATAAAAATGGTGGTGGGAAGACATGTGGAGGTGAGTCAGCATTTGGTTGATGGTGATCGAAACTTGGGTTTAACAGACAAGATGGGGGCTTCTGCCCAATCCGCCACTTCATTAACAGCAACCAAAACAAACCATTCAAGAAGATGGACTCATCCCTGCAGGAGACCAGGAGCATCTTCTACTTGGAGGAGGAAATTGAGGGATCAACAATGGAGATTTTCAGGAAAATCGAAATTGATTCGACAAATTTAAGTAGTGTACTGTAATGCAGTAACATGAACAGTGTGCTTTTCTTTGGTGAAACTGCATGCACTGATGTCTCGGCAGCACATGAAGACCCAGACACTCTGAAAGTGATCATCAACCTTGGCAGTTTTGCTTCCCAGTTTGTCTTCAACGTCCATGAGACTGTCCTGTTATGGGAGTGTGTGTTGTACCTTTACACACACACACACACACCGCTCCCAGGAAGAGAGGCATACACCAGGGTTCATGGCTGTGAAGGATCACCTTACACTCCAGCTAGGGGTCAATACTTTGAACAATATTAAGATCAAACCCTTGGTTATTTACCACTCGGAAACACCCAAGCATTGAATGAGTTCTCCAAGGAGCAACTGCTTATTGTCTGGTAATAACAGACAACATGAAGGCCTAGGTGACAGTCAACATTTTCCAGCAGTTATTGCCCAGCAGTAGAGCAGCACTTCAAGGAAAATCACCTTGAGCAAAGACCATTGTCGTTACCTGACAGTTCCTCGGGTCACCAAGAGAATCTTGACACCCAAAGTGCAGGAGAGGGAAGTGTCGCTGACATAAAGTTTCAAGTCAGTAAGGACTGGTTTGAAAACTGTAAGAAAGATACAGCCTGCACAATGTGAAACTCACTGGGGAATCCGCATCAGCTGATCACGAGGCCGCCGCACTGTTGCCATGGTCACAATAGCATGGTAAGTCCGTTCAACACTTAATTATTCATATTATGCTCCACCAGTTTAGACGTCCGTTTCCCCCCACTTTAGGGCATCTTAGTCCTCCGTTTTCTCTCCTGTACTCCCTTAAGGACTCGGGTATTTCTTAGTGCCTCATATGGTGTTCAGGAATTTTAAATTGAGAGTGAATGAATTTCTTGTACAGTCAATGATGTATACCAACCATGAGAGAAAGTATTCTAGGTGTATTGAGTATATGTTGAAGGCATCATATATCTATATGTGTAGAGACGGTGTGTTTTGAGTATCCATTCTGCCAGATGTAAATCATTATGCTTCGTGTGAACTTATGCGATAGCAATACAAAAGTGAAGTCATATATCTTTGATCTATGAACATCAGAGAATCCGATGAGAGTACAGGGCGTCCTGGCTTAACGTCGGGGTTATGTGAAACAACGTTAAATGGATCAATTTTCCCCATAAGAAATAGATAAAATAAAGGGAGTTACGTTCCCCAGTCTCCCTTTGCCCCATGAAAAAAGTTACATATACAGAAAATCTTTGCCATTTCTATAGAAAATAGTATATAGAACTACAGTACTACCGGTAAGTGTGTATTGGTACTCATCAATGGGAGGAGGTGGTAGAGCGAGTGTGTGGTGGTTACCCTGAACACTCAAAAACACTCATCCCAATATTGTACAGAAGTGGCATTTCTCCCTTCAGCTTCTGGATCAGGGTGTAATAGCCACCTTTAAAAGCTATTACACTCGCCAAATCTTCAGCTATATCTCTTAATGCCATGGAGGAGAGCGACACCTTAACTGTTTTTGACTTATTAAAGAATTTTAACATCTTTGACTGTATCAGCATAATAAAATAATTAGTGGATGAAGTGAAGCAGACAACGAACGCTGGATAGACCGCCCAAACGGCTAGTAAGCTGATAAGTGGTGAATATGATAAAAAAGAAAAAAGAAAAACAATGAATGTATGCTGGGGGAAAATCTGGCCTGAGGTGGTACACGACTTACGACGTTTCCCTTCAGTTGATCTGAGGTGCGGCGCATCGGTAAGATTGCCCAATCTTTGCCAGGTAAGGGGATGTGCGATATGCAGGCCATTGAGATAGAGGAGCTCTTTGGTTCACATGTGGAAGAGTTAATGGAGGATGACCTAGAGGGTCTTATACAGTCCTCCAGTGATGATGAGGATGAGACGAAAAAAGTGAAAGTGAAGCTTGAAAATCTTAATAAGGGAATGCTTATGTCTTCAACTTTGGTTGAGCATTTTATGGAGCGTAGACTTGCGTTTAAGTGTGCATTGGAGGATGCAGTGAGGCCCTACAAGGAGGAGTACAGGGATCTCCTAAAAATGAAGCCGCCAGCCATCAGCCTTTTTAGCAAGACAGTGACCACCGCTGCTACAGCTGCCTCGATCACCGACCCACAACCCTCCACCAGTGGCTACACTCCACCCACCACCAGCCACCCACAACCCTCCACCAGTGGCTACACTCCACCCACCACCAGCCACCCACAACCCTCCACCAGTGGCTACACTCCACCCACCACCAGCCACCCACAACCCTCCACCAGTGGCTACACTCCACCCACCACCAGCCACCCACAACCCTCCACCAGTGGCTACACTCCACCCATCACCAGCCACCCACAACCCTCCACCAGTGGCTACACTCCACCCACCACCAGCCACCCACAACCCTCCACCAGTGGCTACACTCCACCCACCACCAGCCAACTATACCTCAGCTGGTCTTTTCATTTGTGTAAAACCTCATTTCTCTTCCTCTTCTCAAAACCTCAAAACTTAAACTTTAAGATTTATCATTAAAATGTGTATTTCTCCGCTAGGTTGTGTTATTTATTATTCTTTAAAGTCTTTAGCAGCTTGACGAATATGAAAGAAGTATCTTACATCTATTTCTGGGAACCTAACGTAGGTGGAGCCGGAACCAGATGAGATCCTGTTGAGGAGCATCTTCCTGAACAAGTCTGGCTCCTGCATAGCCCCGTGGTACCAGTCACCTGTATCATGACAAATGGTTGTGTACAAATTTTAACTTATTATGAATACAACTCGAACCACAAGTCACAGAAAACTGTATTGTATTGTATTAGCATGTTTATTGGGTTTCATATAACAATAGTTCTGTGCAAGTATGAGAAAATGTTGAGTCAGAAAGACAAAATATAAAGTTTTGGGGAGAGCAGAGAAAATGTATGGTTGCAGTACAGTAGTTAGAAAGAGAGATACGGTATGGAATATGGATAGAAAGATAAAGATTGATAGTTAGACATGGAGAAAGATAAGTACAATATAGTAAAGGTTAGAGAAATAAGAGAAATATGGAGAACCAAATAAATGAATAGGCAGGTCAAAAGAGATATAAAAAGGTCAACACATAATGAGACCTACCAGAAAAGGTAAGCTTAATCCATGTCCTCTGCGATGGGATGTCCATGCAATCCCTCACATCGAAGGGATTCAGCTGGAAAACTTCGAAGTCGGTCACGAAATGGAGGAGATTGAGAGTGTGGGTGTACAAGATGGAATCGGTATCGCTATCATTATACACCGTCACGTCTATCCTTACAGGTACGGGCAGACCCTTCGTACCAGTATCAACCACCGTGGTGTCCTGAAGGAGTTTACAATCACACACTTGGGGACATAGTTCAGGAATATATGAAGATCTAATTAACAACTCCCATCTCCCTACAGGAAAACACCATCCCCTTACAAGACAACACCATCCCCTTACAAGATAACACCATCCCCTTACAAGATAACACCATCCCCTTACAAGATAACACCATCCCCTTACGAGATAACACCATCCCCTTACAAGATAACACCATCCCCTTACAAGACAACACCATCCCCTTACAAGATAACACCATCCCCTTACAAGATAACACATACCGCAAGGAATTCGTAGTCAACAACGACCTTCTTGTAGTTTTTACCAGTGACGAGGTTTTTGATGTCATTCCTGGTGGCGGTCCACTTGTTGATGAAGAGTCCCCGGGTCTCTGAGTACCCGCTGAACACATACCTGCCAACACATGTAAGCTTAGTCAGGGAAGCAGGGATATCACCTGATTCACCTACAGAGTCTGGGGTATCACCTTAGTTCACCTACAGAGGCTGGGATATCATCTGAGTTCAACTACAGAGGCTGGGATATCATCTGAGTTCAACTACAGAGGCTGGGGTATCATCTGAGTTCAACTACAGAGGCTGGGGTATCACCTGAGTTCGACTACAGAGGCTGGGGTATCATCTGAGTTCGACTACAGAGGCTGGGATATCATCTGAGTTCGACTACAGAGGCTGGGATATCATCTGAGTTCAACTACAGAGGCTGGGGTATCATCTGAGTTCAACTACAGAGGCTGGGATATCACCTGAGTTCAACTGCAGAGGCTGGGATATCACCTGAGTTCACCTACAGAGGCTGGGATATCATCTGAGTTCACCTACAGAGGCTGGGGTATCACCTGAGCTGGGCTATGGCCCCTGAACCACATGTGGACTCAAGGGGGGAGAGGGACAAGAAAAAGAGAAAACAGACAAAGATTTAGACAAAGTGACAAAGTAACAGATATAGAGAGAAAATTTATAAAAACAGAGAAAGAAAGGCCAGCAATCATGCTTACAATTTATCCAGGTAGAAAAAGTTGCTTGGGTTGGCCATGATGACACTGCCAATGACGTCACTTCCTGTGGACAGGGAACACAAATGTAAACACACTTACATCGCTAGCACCCGAGTCATTGTTAACACACACCTAGTTCTTGTTTGTCATGTATATTTATTTAGAAAAATCCCACACACTCACCTATCATAGTTCCCAGTTGGTTAGGGTCGAGGGCCTGCATGTTACACTGCCCAGTCTCTAGGAAGATGCGGTACTCGATGCCTGTGAAGAAATATAATGAGATGTTGGCTTTAGAGGATAGCAGTGGTTGTGGCAGTATAGAGGAAGGTAGTTGTGATAGTGTAGGTGGAAGGAGTGGAGGTGTGGGAGGAGGTAGTGGTGGTGTGGGTGGAGGGAGTGGTGGTGTAGGTGGAGGGAGTGGTGGTGTAGGTTGTGGTGGTGCACTCGTATGTGGTAGACGGGTGACGATGGTAGACGGGTGACGATGGTAGAACAAGGAGCACTCACCAGTTTTGTAGTCATGGACGCTCTTGTATGTCTTAGTGTGCTGGTCGGCGTCCATGTCTGGGTTGATGTCTAGACGCACTAGCTGGCGGAACTTATCGTAGTACATCTGTTGACCAGCAAAGTGTAACTCATACAATCTGAACACATTCGTAACATCTTTCAAGCATTAAATAGTATTTCTAAATCAACGTACATTTATGAAGAACTACATTTTAATTTATACTTAGATGCTAATACAAATTTATACATCCAGATTAAGTCTTAAAAACAATTTAAATCCAATTAAACTTTATATTTACTGTACTCATAAAGTTAAGGTGATGTATTCTTAATTTCATGTTTATGGTGTACTGTATGCAACTGGTGCGAGCAGTGTGATGTATGGCATTGACATATGAGCAGTTAAAATTAGACAGGTAATGTGTGTGTGTGTGTGTGTGTGTGTTCGCACACAGGATGGTGAAATGTGTCTAGTGTGGCAGTATTATGTTGGTGTTAAGGTGGAAGCACTGCTTGCTCCCTCTCGCTTTCAGCTACTGCTACTGGCTAGCCCTCGTGGTGAACAGGGAAGCAACTTGCCTAAGTCTTCCCCTGCCAGTACACAGCCTCTTCACCACCAAGACTCCTGCTGTGCCTCCTCGTGGCGACACAGGGTAACTGGGTGCCTCTTGGGTCCAGGCTAGACCAGCAGGGGATCTCGAGGTAGCAGTGGGCCCCAGAGGCACGGCGCATAGGCCCACTGGCATGTGAACACGTCCTGGCGCCTACCAACCACTGCCTCGCTGCCTTGCAGATTAACCTTGGTAGGTATAAGGCTACAGGAGTAAACCCCGAACAAAAAATCTGTGGTGAAACCCCCTCATCAGGCAGACTTTTTTACAAGACCCCAACGGCGGTATAGACAGAAGAGGTGACCACCATGGGAACCCAATAACTACCCCGGCAGACAAAGGCAATGCATGATGGACAGGCTACGAAGGCGAAACCCAACAAACTGGGCGGCAGTCCATTGCAACTCTCCCTCTCCCCAGTCATTGCAACACTTGCACCACTGGATCAGGAAAAGAGAGAGCCAAGATATGTGGTCATAGCCTACACTCCTGCCTCACCACATAAATCAACTCGGGTACAGCCATCATCCAGCTCATCATACCTCTCATCATCATCATCAAAACTCCTATACCACAAAAGTCCTATGACGACGGACGATTGGCGACAGGGACAGGCAGAGATAACTGCCGGAAGTCTCTAGTCATTACGCTGCACATGGGCAGCACAGATACAATGATCGTTTATGCACTGGGACCTATACAGCAGTGCAATCCAGTCCTGTCCGTGCGACTGAGCAGCCCTTTCGTGGAGCCACTCTGCTCACCCCACATGAAGAAGGGGCTAGAAAAGGTGCCCTAAACATAGCCTGCCTAAAGAACCAACCTAACTGGGCAACTGCACCCAGTAAGGTCATCCTTATGCAGTCGAAAACAATAATAATCACAGATCAAACAAAAACAAACAATACAACCTTTTATGGTCACTACATGTAAAGTCAGGACCCTTCTGGATACTGGCACAAAATAGGGGCGTCCTGAAAGAAGAACCGCCCTTGTGGCAAAAGAGCTGGCTAGGTATAACATCGACATAGCAACCATTAGTGAGTCCCGGCTCCCAGACGAGGGTAAGCCTGCTGCGGAGAGAAACCGCATTTATGGAGTTGACTTTGCCATCCGCCAATGCATCCTACACAGGCTAACTGAAATGCCTATTAGGATCAACGAGTGTGGCAAGACGCTCCAAGTCCCACTGAAGTACGCAAGTCATGCCTTTTTCATCAGTGCATATGCCCCGACACTAGATGCAGAGGATGACATCAAGGAGGCCTCCCAGAGAAGATAAGGTTGTGCTCCTTGGTGACTTCAATGCCAGAGTTGGCAGAGATACTGACATTTGGCAGGGAACCATAGGGAAAAATGGACTAAGCAAGTGTAATCCCAACGGCCTACTCCTCCTCATCAAGTGTGTTGCACACAACCTGACTATCACCAATACCTTGTTTAGGCAGGCCGACAAGTTCTGGGGTTCGTGACAACACCCACGATCCAGACACTGGCATCTCATTCACTGCATCATTGTCAGAGAAAGAGATCACCGAGATGTCCTTATCACCCGTGCCATGTGTGGCTCACATCACTGCAACACTGATCATTGGCTCGTTAGAGCCAAGCTCTCACTTCACGTCGCCCCAAAACGGCAAAGGCAGAAAGCCTCCAGAAGAGGTTTTAATACTAAACGTCTGATAAACAACCCGAAAACAAACAACCCAAATCCCAGTGCTGAATGGGATATTCTCGAAACTGTCATGACCGAAAGAATACACCAGGACTGGTTTGTTGAAAGTGGCTCGGTAATCAATGTACTCGTCGATGATAAACATGCTGCTTTAACTGACTGGTAGAACATCCCTCAGTCTCGGACCAAAGCTGATACCTTCCTCAAGAAGAAAGTGGTGGCCCAGAGGGAACTTCACAATCTACAGAACGACTGGTTTAAAAATAAAGCATGTGAAACACAAAAATTTGCAGATCAGCACAAGATGCGCGAATTTTTCAAATCCACTAAAACGTTTTATGAGCCAATCACTCGTGGCACAGCCCCCCCCCCCCTCTGCTCATTCGGCGGTAACTCCGTAATTAAAGATAATGAAGGCATCCTTCGACACTGAAACGAGCACTACCATTCACTGCTCAACCGAAACACTGATGTGGATGTCCTGATTACCCAACAGGTCCCTCAGCATCCAGAGCTGACCCACCTCAACTATCCTCCATCCCTGGATGAGGTAGCTACTGCCATCAAAGAGCTGAAAAATATTAAGCCTTAGGGCCTGATGGAATCCCAACCGAGGTGTATAAAGCAGGAGGACCTCTGCTTGCCATCCGTCTCCACGCTCTCCTGGAGAATATATGGGAAAAGTAGGAAATCCCCCAAGCTCTTAAAGATGCCTCCATCATCAATATTTATAAGAACAAGGGAGACCTATCAGGCTGTGGCAGCTACCGTGGGATCTCGCTGCTCTCCGTAGCTGGCAAGATAATTGCCAGAGTCCTCCTAAACAGACTTCTTCCTGAGGCAGAAAATTTCCTCCCAGAATCTCAATGTGTCTTTAGATCATCACGTGGCACCACTGACATGATCTTTGCTGCCCGTCAGATACAGGAAAAGTGCAGAGAATAGCGTCGTGACCTCTACATGGCTTTCATCGACCTAACCAAGGCCTTCGATTGGTCAACAGGGAAGCCCTCTGGTGGACCCTCAGCTGTTTTTGCTGCCCACCAAAATCATCGCCATTATGAGGCAACTCCACGATGGCATGAACGGCAGTATCCTGTACAATGGCACCCAGTCTGAGTTCTTCCCCATCCAAACGGGGCTTAAACAAGGGTGTGTACTGGCATCAACTCTCTTTTCCATTTTCTTGGCTGCTTTCCTTACTCGCGCCAGTGCCAATTTAGTGGCGGGTGGATATCGAGTACCGAATGAAAGATCTTTTCAACATAAGACGACTCCAGGCAAGACCAAAGGTGTTGGCAGCTAACATTACTGACCTTCAGTATGCAGATGACCTCACCGTTGTCGCTCACACTGAACGTGACCTACAGGAGATACTGAACACCTTTGCAGATGCGTATGCACACTTCGACCTTGAGGTGAATGTACGTAAGACTCTGATTCTCTTTCAGCCTGCCCCTGGTTCAGCCACACCTCCACCACCCATCCAGCTTAACGGTACTACCATCTCTAATGTTACCCACTTTCGGTATCTCGGCTCCCACCTGTCCACTACCATGGACATCGATGAATAGATTCAGCATCGGATCAGATGTGCATCTTAAGCCTTTGGCAGACTCCGAAACCGTGTCTTTAGCTGAAGGGAGCTGATATTATCTACAAAGCTGCACGTATATCGAGCAGTGGCCCTCCCCACCCTGCTATATGGCCATGAGACATGGGTCACATACACATGGCACCTCAATGCACTTGAAAACTTTCACCAAAGTAGTCTACGTTCCATCCTCCGACTTTGCTGGGAAGACAAGAAAACGAATACCAGTATTCTCGCTGACACCAACTGTAGGAGCATCGAGGCTACCATTATCCATGAGTAACTACACTGGACTGGCCATGTTACTCGCATGGACAACAGTAGCCTGCCAAAGCAGCTACTTTACAGTCACCCAACTAATAGTAAACGTAGCACTGGCGGGCAACTGAAAAGGTATAAGGATAGTCTTAAGACAAACCGGAAAAATTGCCACATCGACCCCCTCGTCTGGGAGACGATTACTACACACCGTAATGCTTAGAGGAGCACCACACAAGAAGGTGTCAAAACTTTCGAGTTAGCCCAACTGCATACCGAAGCAGACAAGCACCAACGCCGGAAAGAGGCTGCCGCCGCCCCTCCCGCACTAGATGTAGCCATCCACATATGCAACATCTGTGAACGACTCTGCCGGTCCCGTATCGGCCTCTTGAGTCACCTTAAAATTCACCAACATAGGTGACATCCTTAGAAACTCATATCATTGTCCCATAGCTGGATGATCGTCATACTCGATTCCGAGTGACAGCAAAATAGTAGTAATGGTATAAATGTGTCTACACCTCAGGTAATGGGGTTTGTGTGAGCTGAAATGAAATTGGTGAGATGGATGTGTAATGTGACACTGAAAGATGGGAAACCCTGGAAAGTTCAGAGCTAAGAGGGTAGCTGGGTATTGAGATTACAGTATTGGCGAGGTTTTACGTTAAGATAGGGTGAGCTGGTTTAGGCACGTGGAGAGAGAGAGAGAGAGAGAGAGAGAGAGAGAGAGAGAGAGAGAGAGAGAGAGAGAGAGAGAGAGAGAGAGAGACTCATTTTGGAACACTTCTCGGGATGAGTACTAGGATGCAGGAAAATAGGGTTCAAATCTCGATATGACCTAACCATTAGAGCTGGTCCCATTAAGACTAGGGCTCATTAGGACTGGAGCGTACTTGATAAGTTACCCTTGTTCTCTACTAATACTTTGCTGTCACTCGGAATCAAGTATGACGATCATCCAGCTATGATACAATGATATGAGTTATTAGGGATGTTACCTTCGTTGGTGAGCTCTAAGATGACTCGAAAGGCCGATACGTAACCGGCAGGGCCGTCCACAGATGTGTGTGGAGGTCTACATCTAGTGAGGAAGGGGCGGCGACAGCATCTTTCCGGCGCTGGCGCTTGTCTACCTTGGTATACAGTCGGGCTAACTCGAAAGTATTCACACACACACACACACACACACACGCCTGCCAAACTCTTTCAATAAACCGTTAATTATTATTATTATTATTATTATTATTATTATTATTATTATTAGTGACATCATCTTGAGGTGACCTGAAGAATCTCCGACCATTGCCCAAGCTGACCTTCCCAAAGTGACACCATCTCGGGATGACCTAAAGAAGTTTCTAATATGATCTTATTGACGTACCCAGGACCTGAAGACGGTGGTGTTCAGGTTTTCGGAGCCGTCATCAGCTAGGGACCTCTTGACTACCTCCATGAAGACCTTGAAGGTGTCAGGGACCTCTGGGGGCGTTATCCTGTTGGGGTCCATCGGTTTACGCCCCGGGCAATCCAAGCCATCATGCACCTGTGGCCAAGGTGAGGCTGTTATTGTTAAGTGAGAGTAGTGTGTGTGTTTGGGTAAGGGCGTGTGTGATGTGGATATAGAGGTAAATACGTCAAAAAATCAGCGACAGTTTAATCATTGTAATTCCGTAGCACAAAATACTATTACCTAGATTTGTTTAAGAAAAACAAACAAGAAAAAACAAGAGATTACTCAGAACTTTAAAATTAAATACTATCAAAGACAAGCTATTTAAGCTCCTGGAGTACAATGACTTATTCCCTTGAGTTTGATGTCTTAGCCCTTTGAAAATGACGAATAATTCCTTTGAGTATGACGATATTGTACTCACAAGGGTCTAGTCGTCAACTCGTTTGGTTTCTGGAAATGATTTTGCAGCTTACCAAAAATTCCCTTTTTCTCTCGTCTGAGACATAGGGCTTGAAGTCCGTGTAGTCATAGTAAACAATCTGGAGGAAGCTTGGTTGGTCAGGGTTCCAGGGGTTGCTTTGCATTCCGCTTACCTATACCAAGGAGAATACATTAGAGCAGAGTACAGGACCACAATATCACAATCCCTTACCCTAGGACAGAGTACTTTACTGTGTACACTGTCACTCATTTTATCACATGCAACACAATTGTACATATATTTTTTTGCTATTATTGGTGAGTTCCATCAGGATACCACTTATTGTGTGATGGAAAACTGATTCGCTCTTTTGCTTCCACTACTTGAAGATGATGATGGTGCTGTATCAGTGATTCCATCTTCTATAATTATCAGTGTTTTTCCATTAGATTTAACAATAACTATAATCACTGTCAACCAATTTTTTTTATACTATTTCAACATAGAAATTTCATTTTTTTTTTTCACTGGACTTCTCAGGTGCCTTACTAGAGATCTGTATAGTCAGGTCGACACTTACCTTCACCTGCAGCGGCGCTTTCAGGTTGACCCCATCCATGGTGTGTCCGTATGGCATTACCCAATCGTCACTGGCAAATAAGTAATCGAGGGTGTAGTTCTTTTTGTGCTTGATGACCCAATGGTCCGCCATGATCCCACGTACAGGTGTCTGCCCCTTATACTCCTGTGTGGGGTGGGAGGGACATGAAGTACAGTACAGCAGGAGGGTCAAGTTTTTAAAGGTGACTTTCCTAAATTTATAGTACAGGTGTATGACAGACTTTAAAAATTAAATTATCATAACAATGGTATCTTAATATTAATTTAAAGATCACATTTAAAAACATCACACAAACAGATAATTTAAGGTTTGTAGATTAAAAACTAATATTTTAAAGACGGAAATGTTTCATTGCTTCTCAGTTTATAGGACTCACAATATCTCCTGTCAAAAACAAGGTACAAGCAATAGAGTCTGTGTGGAGTGAATCATGGCACAAATATGGCATTTAGCACCTATTAGTTAGGTTCTTGGTGTCATTAGAGGAATACTCACACCAACGTTGTAGGGAGAAATCTAACAACCGATACTGTACTATGAGAATTTGAAGCCAAATAGTGGCGTGGTGTACTAAGTGAGATAGATAAAAGACAGAGTACAGTACAATTGTCATACAAGTTCATTTTTCAGCATGTATATACACAAACTGTGCAGGTATATAATCTGTACATAAACAAAGACGGTATACAAACAATATACATAGATATTGCAGGTACACAATCTGTACATAGCGTGGGTATACAAACACTGGTAAACAGTTAGCTAACACAACAAGGACAGCCCAAACAAACCTCATGTGCCTAGTTCCATCAACAGTAACTTACCACCGAGTCCTTGTAGTCCCTGACGATCCTGAGGAGAGCTGAGGGTCCATACAGGAAATTATCCTTGTCAGTGTTTTCGCTGTCATAGATCCATCCCCAGATGTTGTAGGGGCCGTGTTCCTCCAGTCTGATATATATATATATATATATATATATATATATATATATATATATATATATATATATATATATATATATATATATATATATATATATATATATATATATATATATATATATATATATATATGTATATATTACTCTTGGGGTAATTAGACAGAGGATGAGAAAATTATATTCAAATAAATGGGCAAAAACTTCTAACAATTGTTTTTTACATCTTCTTTGACCACTGATTCCCATTTCGATTACATACGAGACTTGTAATGTGTGGAATAACACCATATAAGACACTCACGTTCCCACTGCACACTTAAAGTCTTGCACTACATAGGTCTGCTGCGTCGCGGAATAGTAGTTGGTCTTGGAGGTGTGGCCGTTCTCCAGTATTATGAGTGCCCCCTTCGCCTCGGTGATGTCGTAAAGCTCATCCACGATGATGCTGGCTCCGGGAACCTGGTGACCAACACCGAGAGCATTACTAAAATACTGCCACGGTAACTTACAATGTTTACCTGAAAATAAACTAACAAAGCACTGCTAGAGGCACAACACCCTGTGTATTATCTCTTTAACATAAACTTCGTTACTTTTTCCTTAAAAATGCAGTTCGTGCAATTATATGATACATTGCATCTTTATCCCTAAATAGATATTATTATTATTAAAACATCTCTGTCATGTTGCATAAAGACCCCGAGTTCCGAATATCAATTCCCATAACATCGGTGCATTATTTAGGGGTCACCTTATATGTTCACGACTGACATGACACGTCCCGTAGACGCGCTATTAACGTCTCGTGTACACATATGAACTCCCAAAAATTTTGCCTTGCAATCTTCGAGCCCTGAAAATGCCCCATAAAGTCTGTCAGTTTTCATATAAACCGATGCCTTGCATTTCCTGAGGTGATCCGAGTCTAAACGGAAATAGTGATGAGGAAACAACTTACGATATCTGCGAAGGTGACCATTACGTCAGAGTCATAGGAGTTGTTTACCGCCGTCCAAATGTCTGGCAGGATCGGGTCACCTTTGACAGCCGACACCAACACTGCCGCCGTCGCCAGAGTCGCCACCAGCTGTACCGCTCTCTGAAAAAAACAAATGTCAACACTCTTCACTATCTACCACCAGTTACAGTAGTGCTTTTTTATGGGGAATAGCCCACCCGGACACAGGTCATTGACCCACAACGGGACCTAAGGTAAAAAATAAAAATTAGAGGAGAAAAAGAGTATGTTAATCTACACCACGAAGATGCCGGAAAACCAGCATTTTGAAGTGAATCAGATTGTAAGAGTATGGAAACACAGAAGAAGGCAGAGCATTGCACAGTTTGGCTGTGTGAGGAAAGAAGGATGCACTATAACGGGTTATTCTAGTGTGAACGACATCCACACAGAAACGGTGGGCACCGCGGGCAAGACGAGTGTTACGAGCCCACGGCCTTGCCGGCGGTACACAGGATGCCAAAGCCACCGAACATCGCCCGTAAAAATAGCTGTAAAAGAGAGAGACTGAAGCAACATTGCGGCGAAGATAAATGGAAGAGAGATTGTTGAATGAAGGAGGAGAGTTAATAAGATGAAATGCCTTTGATTCCACCCTAACAGTTGGACAGAAGAAGAGCCACCCAAGATATGAGAGCAGTACTCCAAGTTAGGACGAATGAATCTTTTATAAGCTTGAAGCAACTGCTCAGGAGTGAAGTAGCTAAGGCATCTGTGCAGCATTCCCAGCTTTAGGGAGGCAGCTTTAGCAATGTTGTGGGTGAGTGGCTTCCATGATCTTTTAGAGAAAAGGGAGGCTTAGCATATCTATTTTAGAAATTGGCAAAATGATTGAGTCCTGAAGTGTGATTGGTGGGAGATCTTGTTTCGGAAAGTGTAATTGGTAAATCCTGTGTGCGAGCCATGGAAGTAATACCGTGGGAGAAGACTATGAGTAAACACGTACACGAACAAGAAGCCTCCTTTTTCTCAATGACAATTTGTTAGGATTTGGTTACATCACCAGACTCTAGAACCTACAGTAACTAAACATTATTTTCATCTAAACAATCTCATAACAGTGAACAATAATAGAAAAACCTTAACAGGAATTCAAACCTTGGTGACAAAACAAAACATTCCAGATGTGTTACCCACAATTCATCAAAGTCATATGGTGTCACTGTGTTCACTCCGACATGTTTTTACGGCCATTGACTTATTTCTGCTTCTTGCGCCCCCCCCCCTTTCCCAGTCTTGCTCAATTAAGCACTATGGTAGAGACGTTTGGGATTGTTTTAGGAAATTATACTCCCAATTTACTTGAAGGTTTAATGTGGATCTATTCATTTCTGAAGACAATATTTCACATATCATTCACCTTAGTATGAAACTCTTTACCCCCTCTATTCTATTCTATTCTGCCAAAAAGAAAGTGACCCCATATAAACCTCCTGCAGACAATAGTGCTGCTACTTTAAGGACTATCACATGACCAATATGACAAATATGGTTTAAAGAAAATACACTTTCTCATCCACCCTTTCCTCCACACACCTTCTAACTCATTTAATCAGAGTACCGTTCTTATACCTGAGGGTTGGCGACCACAGTCCTCCACTCTAAACGGGCTGTTTTTACCAATCCTCCAAGGTTGTGTATCTCTCTAGGGACCCAGTGTTTAGTTTCATCCACCCATCACAGTCTCTGCCTTCCCCTGGCCCTCCTACCCTCAACTCTACCCATTAATATTTTTCTATTATCCCCTCATCCCTAATTATATGACCAAAGTATCTATTTATTTTTCTTTTTTGTACATTTCAAGTAATTTCTTAAAGTTTTTGCTAATCTTAGTACTCCAGTTGTTTTCTTGTCAGTGTAGCTTATTCTTAGCAGTCGTCAGTAACACCACATCTCAAAGGTCCCCAACCTCTTCCTGGCGTCTGTTGAGTGTCCACACTTCTGACACATACATCAGTCCTTGCCATATGAAGCCTTTCAGCAGCCTTTTTCTCTATTTAATTTAATGTCCCTTTTCATTAGATCTTTTAGTTTATTATTTTCCACTTGTTTAACTTCCCTGTTGTCTACCATCATTATTATATTGGATTTATTTCCAATATGGAAACAACTAATAATTTAATATTTACACCATTAACTCCTAAACCATATTTTTCACCCTTTTCCACTTCAATAATCTGTTAACCAGTTTTTGTAACGCCTCTTCACTATCTGTGATAAGAACAGTATCATCTGCATATTGTTTATTTCATATCACTTTACCATTAACTTTAGTCCTTCATTATCACTTATAACTTCTCTCATTAAGAATTATTAATATATATTATACAATGTTGGAGATAGAACACAGCCTTGTCTTACTCCCTGTCTAACTGTGAACCAATTAGTAAGTTCATTATTTACTAACACTGGAGCCTCCTGTTGCCAGTAAAGATTATTTCAAATTCTAACATCTTCATTGATGCCTATTTTTCCAAGATGTCCATAAGTTTATTGTGTTTTACCTTATCAAAAGCTTTTTTCAAAATCAACAAAGCAGACATACAAATTTGTTTGGGCCTCTAAGATTCTTTCACTCAAAATTCTCAAAAGCAAATATAGCTTCTCTAGTTCCTTTAACCTTTCTAAATCCATTTTGCTCTTCAGAGAACTCACTTTTTTTTCAAAATTTTAATCGACTTAAAGTTATGTTTAATAAAATTTTGCAGTCATGACTTATTAAGTATATTGTTCTAAACTGGATGCACTCTAAGGCTCCTGGCTCTTTAGGTAATAATACAAATATTGATTTTTTGAAATCTTTGAAGTATATAAAATTACATACAGTATTTTAGTAAAACAATTCATCCCATTCTTGTCCAATTGTCTTATAAATTCTACTGGAAGCTGATTCTCCCCCACAAGCTTTATCATTTTTCATTTCCTCCCTTTCGTTTCTCAACTCTACTGTATCCTTGTCATTGCAAAGTTCTTCTAACATATTACAACACCCAAATGGGTTATAACTTCACAATCCTACTTACCGCCATGACACACAATTAAAACTAACTTCATTCGCTTCACCGTGGTCAGGGTATCATTGAAACCTCATCCACCATCCCCGCTCTTTTCAATCCCAGTCGCATCACACGCCACCCCTTATCATGTCACATTCACTCTGTATAAGTTCCCTTAAATCAGATATCATAATGTATCGTTTCTTCACATTTAGTAACTATGAAACTCCTTTGCCTCTAACGTCTTTTCATCAATCTACATCTCTTTAAATGCTATACATGTATACACTCCTCGTACTACACAGGGCAAGTCTGTAGGTCACTGTACTTCAAAAGAGCACAATGTTACATTTACCGTCCCTATCATGTCACAGTGTTATAAAACAAGTTCAACACCTCACCATACACGTTCACATACGCTGCATCTCGTATTGGTATCACCGCTCGGGTAACATACAGAATACAGTATAGTGATTAAACTATGTTCTGTATAGAATCGAATATCATATCTTCTAAAAATTTGCGAGGAAAATTATTTTGCCTACTATTAAAAAAATCTAAAAGTATGCAATTCTTAATATGACCGAAGTAAACAATAACAATAACAGCTGCATATGATTAGCTCTGTTGCAGCATCGAGAAGACAATTGTGAGGACGATCCGACGACCTACCATGTTGGCAGCGCGGGGTAAGAAGCAACACTGGGTAGAGAGGTGGGCGGCTTTACCACCAGTATCACGCCCCCAGCTGTATATCACTACCTAGGTAAGAGCCCACCCCCCCTCCCCCAGACCATTGTGACGTGACCACAAAGCTAATGTATTGTACTGCAGCCTGACCGATATGCATTCCCTCCCCTCATTGCATAGTCCCACCAAGGTGCATTTCCTATTTGTTGATCAACGAAATATTCGATGTGCGATGGATTACATTATATAGAGTTTGTTGAGTGCACAGAGGGCTAGATTAGGTTAATTTGATTAGCTTAGATTAGGTTAGGTTAGTGCGGCCCCAACTCCCTTGTGTGACTCAACAGGTTATCGACTGTCATGGTTTTGCTGTCAATCGGCGGTAGTAAGAGTGGATTATATTATATAAAGATAATAATATGTCGTATTTCTTATTTCTTACCGTAGAGTTCGATACCTTCACACTGGTTACTTACAGGAGATTATGGTGTATCTACGTAGAAGTTCACTCCACCACTCGACATTCCATGATTTATACTTGATAAATGATGATTTAATGAATTCATTTAATTTCCAACATCTATCTCAGTTATTGGTTATACTTTGTCATAACCAATCAGTCATTACCTTTAGTAATAATAAGATAGGATCACAGATACGGGCAGATAATTGCACTTACATTTATTTGTCAAGCTCCCATACAATGATTTACAATTTGCATGGATATATGATTTACTCACGTTCACGCTGTAATAAAATTAATCTTCTAAAAGAGGGAATTTTCAACTTGGGAACACATGTGATTACTCTACTGTGGGTATGACTTAACAGAGCCTTAATTCTTCAAGTGATACATTTACTACCAGCCTGGATTGCTTTTGTTACAACCAGGCTTCATCACAAGAACTTCTTTCCACGGCCATAACAACAAAAAGTACTCTTGGGTTACCACACATGGTCTCGCGTCACTGACAGTCACTGTAGACGGGTGTCGTGCAGGAGAACTCTGTAAGCGTGAATTAATTAACCATTTACCATAGGTTTGATAGGCCAGCCTGGATTGCTCTTGTTGCAACCAGGCATCCACACGTGATATTTCCACGGGGATAACAAACCTAGGTTAACACACTTAGTCTCGTGTCGATCACGGTCACTGTAGACGGGTGTCGTGCAGGAGAACTCTGTAAGCGTGAATTAATTAACCATTTACTGTAGGTTTGATAGGCCAGCCTGGATTGCTCTTGTCGCAACCAGGCATCCACAGGTGATATTTCCACGGGGATAACAACCTAGGTTAACACGCTTAGTCTCGTGTCGACGACGGTTCACAGGACGGAGAGGATGGAGACGACGTCTTAACTAACCCATGGCTCAGGGGATACTACTTAAAATGAGGTTTTTGGGTGTGAAACGATGAACAGTACAACACTGTTTCACTGCCCACCCCCCTAAAGGCTGGCTAACATACACTAATTGAAAAATACATGTCCCAGTTATGCCTCGCCGGGCGTCTTATCTCTAGTAAAACAAACTTTGGCATTGGTTGCGTGGGTAAGCCTAACGCAACCCATGACATCGACTTAAATGATAACTCGGTATTATTTGTAACGACTATTTGTTTCCTGTTAAGATAAGCTTTAATCCAATCAACCAGTGCCAAGAGTCAGCAGTTTTTCACATAGTAAACCTTGATGGACTGTGTCGATGAATATTTTGTAAGTCTACCGTAACCATCCTTGTGTAATTTCCATGAGATGTTTGGGCCCTAATATGGTCAGTGAGATGGATCAAACTAGTGTCAGTTAAGTGAGAGCCCCTAAAGCCTGACTGGTAACTGTACAATATATTACAATCACGGAGATATCTCCACTTCAGCAATTTTTGATACAATACACAATATACTAACTGACCTGTAATTACTAATTTTTTCTTTTACGGGGATTACCTTACCCGGGCACAGGTCACTGACCCATATCACGGCCTGGGTAAAGACACTCGACAGAGTAGTGCCCTTTGAGATGTTTATACACCTCAATTAGGTCTCCCTTGCCCGTCTGTAGTGTAAGATAGGCATTTGCAAGCGCTGTAATCACTCTGGGTAGCTGAGGTGCCGAAGTGCAGGCACCAGTCTGGTGGCCCTCCTTTGGACATTTTCAATCAACTGACAGTCACTAGCATATCTCGGGGACCAGGCGGGGTGACAGTACCCCAGGCGGGGAAGCACCTCACTCTTGAAGATCGTTACAATGGACAAACCGTCTACATATCTGAACGTCCTAATAATTTAGTTGCTTGATTCACCTTCTTCTCACAATGGTCCGAGAACTTCTGTTCACTATCAACATATACACCCAGGTCGACCTGTCGCCTTTCTTATAGACATGTGTTACTCAGACAATCTTAGGTTCACCTGGTGCAGTATTGGTACCTATGAAAGGATTAAAAAGATCAGTTACAGGCCGGGATGTTATCAATACATGTGTTCTTGTAGGGGTCCAGTTTACTTAACTCTTTAATCGAGATAGGTCTTAACCCTTTCACAGCGGGAGGTTACCCTAAGCTGAAGAAAATCGTCTGGCGGTAGCCAGAATAAAATGGCAAGTGCGTGTCACGCGGTGAAAGGGTTAAAATAAAGTACTTTGTCACACAGTGGAGTTCAAGACTGTCTGTTCTGTGTGTGTGTGTGTGGATGATGCCCAAGCAGCATAAGTTAGAGGAACAGTGAAACACTTATGATGGACGTCTGGTTTATGCTTGTAGTCTAAAATATAAAACTATCATTCTTCACTTGAAACCAAAACCGCTGTCAGCTTAAAGAAAAAGTTCTCTGGCCAGGTAATCATACATGGCCATGGTGCTTACTTATGGCCAGGTAATCATACATGGTCACAGTGTTTACATGTGGCCAGATGATCATACATGGCCATGGTGTTGATGTTTAATTCTTTTCTTCTTTTGATTTTATCCTCTTCGCCACTGAGTAAGAGAGAGAGAGAGAGAGAGAGAGAGAGAGAGAGAGAGAGAGAGAGTATCCGCCCACCGCTCTGATAACACTCTTATCTCCAACAAACAAGAAGGTTGCTCCCACTGCCTCGATAACTTATATCAAACACATTCACCTCCGTTGCTCGTGTGGCATTGATAATGTTACCGAAAAAAGTGATTACCTAAAAATTAGACACCTCAGCATTATTACACCTGATAATTCAACACCGTAACGCTAGCCTAACTGAACCTAACCTAACCTAACCTAATTAAACCTAAATTAAGCCTTACCAAGTAACATTAAGGCACTACATAATAAGTTAGTGAAATAAGCTTGGGTGACTAATCTTGAGGTGATGAAATAAAACATGAAGGTGGTAGGTGGAGGTTGTTGGTAGGTGTGTGGTAGTGAGGTTGTTGGCAGGTGTGTGGTAGTGAGGTTACTGGTAGGTGTGTGGTAGTGAGGTTGTTGGCAGGTGTGTGGTAGTGAGGTTGTTGGTAGGTGTGTGGTAGGTGGAGGTTGTTGGCAGGTGTGTGGTAGTGAGGTTGTTGGCAGGTGTGTGGTAGTGAGGTTGTTGGTAGGTGTGTGGTAGGTGGAGGTTGTTGGCAGGTGTGTGGTAGTGAGGTTGTTGGCAGGTGTGTGGTAGTGAGGTTGTTGGTAGTAGTGGGTTGTGGTAGTGAGGTTGTTGGCAGGTGTGTGGTAGTGAGGTTGTTGGCAGGTGTGTGGTAGGTGGAGGTTGTTGGCAGGTGTGTGGTGAGTGAGGTTGTTGGCAGGTGTGTGGTAGGTGGAGGTTGTTGGCAGGTGTGTGGTAGTGAGGTTGTTGGTAGGTGTTGTTGTAGGTGGAGGTTGTTGGCAGGTGTGTGGTAGTGAGGTTGTTGGTGGGTGTGTGTGTAGTGAGGTTGTTGGTAGGTGTGTGGTAGTGAGGTTGTTGGGGTGTGTGTAGTGAGGTTGTTGGCAGGTGTGTGGTAGGTGGGGTTGTTGGCAGGTGTGTGGTGGGTGGAGGTTGTTGGTAGGTGTGTGTGTAGGTGGAGGTTGTTGGCAGGTGTGTGGTAGGTGGAGGTTGTTGGTAGGTGTGTGGTGGGTGGAGGTTGTTGGCAGGTGTGTGGTAGTGAGGCTGTTGGTACGCAAAATCAAAATTAAAAGGGCGTGTAGGTGTATCGGATCTGAGGCTTGAAGAGGGTAGTTAGGCAGATTTTGACCAGGACAAGGCAGGGGCGTTGAACAAATTCTTTTCTCTGTGTTCACAAGAGGATGCGAACATCTACCTGCGTTTGAGTAAAGATGGTTTGACACCGCGCTGTAAGGTGGGGGTGGGGGTGAGAGGTGGGGGTTGGGGGTTGGGGGTGGGTGGGGGTGGGTGGGTGAGAGGTGGGGGTCGGGGATTCATCACATTATATTTTCTCTGTTTTTTATTATAGGTTATTTTCTCTCTATTTTTCTAAGCTATAGCATTTTCTATATTTTACTTTTCTTACTTATTGTTTCTTTCTTCCAGTGTCATTATTTATATATTTATATATTCTTTATCTTTCTTTTCTATATCTTCTATATTGACCAGTGCTTAGTTATATTCTATACACTGGATTAACCTGGGAAAAACCATATTATTATTATTATACTCACAAGTGATAAGACTGCCACCACCCAGGCTTTTATTAAAATATAACTTTTACTTACTTTTTACTTTTATCCTCTTCACCACTGATTGGCTCGTTAGCCGTTTGGGTGATCGGTCACGTCTCTGTCACGCGTTGTTGGTAAGTACTGGGCATGCACCGGCTCCTGAATGTACCTGAACCTGCTCCAGTGTTGGTCAAGTCTGGTCTCGAAAGAGCTCACACTCGGTGCCGTCACAACACTTTCTGGTAGATTGTTCCAAGAGTTCACAACTCTCACTCCGAAAAAGTTTGCCCTCACAGTTTTATGGACTTGCGGCTTCTTCAATCTTGAGCTGTGACCCCATGTGGGGCGAGCGTCCGCCAGCTCCAGGTAAGGACACTCGACTGAGTAGTGCCCCCTGAGATGCTTATACACCTCAATAAGGTCGCCCCTTGCCCAAGCGGTTAACGAGCCGATCAGTGGTGAAGAGGATAAAAGTAAAAGGTCTTTCCTAGCATAGATAACCACACCCCTTTTGCAAGTTTCTTCAGAAAGGTTCGTAAACGAGTCATATCCAGCAATACTGAACTCACATTCCTCTGAGTCGATTCTCCTGTTCTTGTACAACTGTTCTACAACTCCTACAATATCGGGTTGGTGTACCTTCAGTAGTATTTCAAACTCCTCTCTGTTATCAAGGAAAGTGTTATTTACTTTTATCCTCTTCACCAAATGATCAACTCGTTAGCCGCTAGGGCGATCGGTCACGTTTCTGTTACGCACCGTAGGCAAGTACTGGGCATGCACCGGCTCCTGAATGTATCAGAACCTGCTCCAGTGTTGGTCAAGTCTGGTCTTGAAAGAGCTCACACTCGGTGCCGTCACAACACTCTCTGGTAGATTGTTCCAAGAATTCACAACTCTCACTCCGAAAAAGTTTGCCCTCACAGTTTTCTGGACTTGCGGCTTCTTCAATCTTGAGCTGTGACCCCTTGTGGGGCGAGCGTCCGCCAGCTGCAAGTAAGGACACTCAACTGAGTAGTGCCCCTTGAGATGCTTATACACCTCAATGAGGTCACCCCTTGCCCGTCTGTAGTATAAGATAGGCAAGTTCGGGCGCTCCAAACTCTCAGGGTAGCTGAGGTGCCGAAGTGCAGGCACCAGTCTGGTGGCCCTCCTTTGAACATGACATTCAAACCAAAATTTGTTCTCGGTAACGTCTCTGCTCTTAGTAGTAACTCTGGCCTCCCTCCATTCTCAAAAGCTGCAGCATTTGCTAAGTGCACTGTATTTTACAGGGTGTGGTTAGAAATGTCATTGGTTGCAGCGCACCCAGCAGCACGGGTGGTGGGTGCGCTGCTGCTCTCTGGCTCTGTGTCGGCACACTTGCTTCCACTACCCTCCTCCTGAATATAATCCATGTACATCCGTCCCCGTTCCTCCTTGATTCCTCCCTCTTCTGCTTCAAGCCCTACAGGAGCTTTTTGTGCTGTTCCCTCTGCCTTACCGTGCGATCTGGGTGCACGGATCATATGCCCACTCAGTCCTTTAGAAACACTTCTAATTGTCGGTTTAATAGTAATAATAATATTGATCCTTATTATTACTGTGATAATTGCTTTTATTCTGTGTCCTGGTAGCAGGCCATATCGTCAAGGCCCCTTTAATAGCCCAGTTCCGCTGCCTGGTCAACCGGGCAAGCACAATTTATTTCATCTAAGCAAGAGATATACACCTCAGTGGGATGACTTCCTTAATAATCACATCTACTAATTAAAGTTTATGTAAAGTGAGATATGGAGGTGATCGTGCCCTTATGGCAATTCAATGTTAATTATAATGGAAGAAGAAAAAAAAAAAAACCTAACTGCCTCCTGTTGGTGTCTTAATCTCCTTGACACCCTGTGCGCCCGTTGCCTTTAGAGTTGCCTTCTGTTTTTCGTCTCTTTTATTTTTCAGTTCACCTCGGCGATTTATTGGGAAGTTGTAGCTATGTGCTATCCCTATGTACACTGCATTTTGCTATGAATATCGAATTATATACTCCCACTCAGTCCTTTAGAAACAAAGAAAAAAAAACTTTCTTCGGAGTGGAAATAGAATGCCTTTCAGGATGCCCAAGTGTGATAAATAACACACTTGGTCACTTGGTTGCTCCATCCATGCTTTACTTGACTCATTTCATTACATATCTGAAATAACACACAAGTAAATGTTGTAACAAATCAAAGACTAAACAGCGTAATATAACATGGTGGTTTGATCCTAATAATGAAATAAATTAAAATGATACTTACAAACAAGAACAAAATAATATTATAGTATTTTCCATAGTGGTTATTTAAAAATATCACAAGATTGTTGATTTTTTCTATTTTTAACTATTATTCCCTTATACTTTCTTTTCCAGTTCTCACCAACAAATATATCTCTTTGTGCTTTCATTGTATGCTCAGTTTCAGTCCTTGAGTGAAAAACAAACAAAATAAAAGAGGGAAGTTTTGGGAACAGACAGGAACGTAACGTGTGTAGTGGAACTGAGAGAGAATTCCCCTTTTAAAAGGATTCCATCTTTTAACTTCCCTACCTCGATATGCCAAACTGTAATATACTTATTGTTTCTTTTGCATAACCATGACAGATGGAGGGAAATAGGAAAAAATAAGGGTTTTCTAATCAAGGCCCACCAATGTAGTTCATTGCTATGGAGGTTCCCACTTCAACACGGGATTAACTTCTTTTGGCAGAAGATAACAAACAAAAGTCACCCGTGTGTTGGAGAGCATAAAGTCGATATCCCCTTTCACGTTACCCTTGTTTATATGCATGTCAAAATCATCCGGAAAATAGTATCAAATTTTTTTTACAATTTCTGCCATTTCGTATAATTTTGTTCAGCGTCGTAAAAACATAAGCCTCAGGTCGACACAGTATGCAAATGATTCTTTGGTATCCATTGAGGCAACACCAGTGGGTGCTGTCCCCTCCTCACCAGGTCACCAACACGTACAGTGAATCATGGTGTAATAATCACAGTTGCCAAGTTACTCTTTTAGTATTAACAGTACAAGAGTGTTTTGGTATTGTATCATTTAGCATAAGTTCTTAGTACCTTGTGTGTATGAGTTTATAAATTATAATAATACATTAATTAAATTATAGATGATAATTTTTTGGTGATAAAATTAAGGTACTGCAGTGTTTGTAAGGGTGTTATGACTAAATATTTACTAACATTTATTCTTATTTTGTTAGTTGTCTCTATGTCTGGAAATTTTGCCATTGAAACACTCAATTTGGCAATGAATCTGAATGAATTTGGCATTAGTGGAATTTAGTGCACCCGTGAGACCTGCAACTCGGTGTCTCGGCCCACGCATTTGTCAGTCACTTATGGTTGTCATGCAGCTTAATTTCCAGTGGTACTCAGGGCGGGCGAGGAAGCTGTGGTACTCAGGGCAGGCGAGGAAGCTGTGGTACTCAGGGCAGGCGAGGAAGCTGTGGTACTCAGGGCAGGTGAGGAAGCTGTGTGTGGGTGTGGTGACCTAAGCCATTATCACACCCTGTTCATTAGTCTCTACCTGTGGGTGTGGTGACCTGAGCCATTATCACACCCTGTCCATTAGTCTCTACCTTTAAACTCATGGTAAGAATATATGTTTGTCTTGTGAGATTACTTTAGAGCAGTTTTTGCTTGACAGTTATGTATATTGCAGGAACTCTTAGGATGATTGATTTGCTGTGCTTGGTGGACAATTTATAATGTTAACTAATAATACAAAGATAATTGTTTATGATAAATTAATAATAATACCTGGGAACAACACTGCCACCGGGAGTTGTTCGATTTAGTATATTTTCCACAGGTGTTCTTATCATTATAGTAAGTATTTTAAAAGGCGACAGTGTTTAATTTAAATTATAAGAAGGTAAAAATTCGTTTTTATCTCAAATTTTCATAAGTGTTTTGAGGTATTTTGTCTAGTGTATTTTGGTGCTTTTAATTGGGTAAACTTTTACTTTAGGATATGAGGCCCTAGGGTGTAATTTGTTGCGTTTTAAACGAATCTGACCTAACAAAACCTAACCTAACTAACTTAACCTAACCTAACCTAACCTAACCTAACCTAACCTAACCTAACCTAACCTAACCTAACCTAACAAAACCTAACCTAACTAACTTAACTCCTAGCCGGGGGCTTTCTGACTAATTACCCAAATGTAGCCAAATGTAGTCACATAATGGTCCTACATGAATAAATCGGACTGCCAATCACTTCTCGACTAGTATTTGGTGTCACGAAGTCACAAAAAATTGGTAAACTTAATTTAATCTGAGTTAATAGATCGAGTGCATGTACCTAACCTAACCTAACACAATACAACTCAGATTAAATTAAGTTTACCAATTTTTTGTGACTTTATGACACCAAATAATAATCGAGAAGTGATTCACAGCCCGATTTATGCTTGTAGGACCATCATTTGACTTCATTGCGACTACATTTGGGTTCATTTGGGTAATTACTCGCTCCCTCGGTACAAGCACGCGATCTATTAACTCAGTTTAAATTAAATTTTTAAATTTTTTGTGACACCAAATACTAGTCGAGAAGTGGTAGGCAGTCCGATTTATTTATGTAGGACCATTATTTGACTTCATTGCGGCTACATTTGGGTACATTTGGGTAATTAGTCGGACCGCCCAGTAGACCTAACCTAACCCCTAGCTGGGGGGGCTCCACCCCCGGACCCCTGGTGGGCCAAGCTTAAACTAACCTAAATGTTTCAGTACAGTAGTTTAAAACTTTGGGGTGCGCCATGTCTGAAAGTACAATACCTTAGTTAGAAGTGGAAGGACCAGGGATATGTAAAAACTGGATAGATTGATCGTCTTTCTCATAAAACTCGGCAATAAACTTAAAATAATCGTAGGAACTCAAACGACAACCAACCTCCACCACGGCCATTGTTAAACTGGTTAATGAAATTAAAATCATGCCAGTAAAATTGTAGAAAGGCTCAGTTACCAAGTCTACATGCCCCTCCTCTAAATTATTGGCTAATTTTACAGAAAATTTCAAAAGAAGAAAACTTATTTCTTAGCTCAATAATATCTCCTAAAAGGTGAAGGAATTACAGTTTCACTATTTTCTGTTATCATTAAATTTTCTGGTAAATAAAGACACTTCCTGACAACCCAAGGATGACGTTTTACTCCCTAGTTTAACATACTGCACAGTGTTTTGGAGCAGATGAGTAACACCAAAAATGTGTTTTTCGATTTCGTTCATATATTCCACCGATGTTCCTTTGCATGACAGTAAGTATTAAAAATTATATGACAAGGCACAAAACCTGACTTACCCAGTGCATAACAGAGACGTGACCGACCGCCCAAATGGCTAACGAGCTGATCAGTGGCAAAGAGGATAAAAGTAAAAAGTAAAAGTAGCTTACTAAAGAAATCTGGATTTGGCATCCTGTGTATCGCCGGCAAGGCCGTGGGCTCGTAACGAGTAACTCGTCTTGCCTGCGGTACCCACCGTTTCTCTGTGGATGTCGGTTAAACTAGAATAACCCATTATAGTATATCCTTCTTTCCTCACACAGCCAAACTGTGGAATGTTCTGCCTTCTTCTGTGTTTGCATACTCTTACAATCTGTCTCACTTTAAAAAGCTGGTTTTATGGCATCTTCGTGGTGTAGATTAATACAGCCTTTTTCTCTTCTATTTTAATTTCTTTTTACTCTAAATTTTCTTTCCCCAGGTCCTGTTGTGGGTCGAAGACCTGTGCCCGGGAGGACTATTCCCCATAAAAACACCCCTAACCTTACCAAACTTCCTACCCTAGGGCAGGCTCTCTCCATATTAAACACAAAGTACATAATTTGATATCTGGTACCAATAAAGGCCACTTCCTTAAAGTGGCATGATGTAATTTTATGTTTTTTTTGTGGGCGTGAAAATACGCTTGGACCGAGTGAAAACAAACAAAGAGCACGTAGAGACATTATTTTAGTGTCATAGTAAATTTTTAATCGCGTTTTACTATCGCAATTTCCCCTCATACTTCATGCCCTGCCCACTACAGGTGATTATGATTATAGATGGAGAATAACTAAAAAAAAAAATAATTAAAATAAAAAAATGTTGCGTTGTTTTTCTTGCTTACTAACACAAATAATATCTGCTCCAGCACTACCCATATTGTTGTTCCTGACCACCCGAGGATGACATATTGTTGTTCCTGACCACCCGAGGATGACATATTGTTGTTCCTGACCACCCGAGGATGACATATTGTTGTTCCTGACCACCCGAGGATGACATATTGTTGTTCCTGACCACCCGAGGATGACATATTGTTGTTCCTGACCACCCGAGGATGACATATTGTTGTTCCTGACCACCCGAGGATGACATATTGTTCCCGACCACCCCGAGATGACGATTGTTGTTCCTGACCACCGAGGATGACATTTTGTTGTTCCTGACCACCAGGACGACATTTTGTTGTTCCTGACCACCGAGGATGATATATTGTTGTTCCGACCACCCGAGGACGAGACATATTGTTGTTCTGACCACCTGAGTGGATGACATATTGTTGTTCCTGACCACCCCGGTGGCGATACATGTTGTTCCTGACCACCCGAGATGACATATTGTTGTTCCCTGACCACCCGAGGATGACATATTGTTGTTCCTGACCGTTCGAGATGACATATTGTTGTTCCCCACCACCCCGAGGATATATTGCTGTTCCTACCACCCGAGGATGACATATTGTTGTTCCTGACCACCTGAGGATGACATATTGTTGTTCCTCAACAACGGTGATGACATATTGTTGTTCCCTGACTGTTCCGAGATGACATATTGTTGTTCCTTACCACCCCAGACATATTGTTGTTCCTGACCCGAGGATGACATATTGTTGTTCCTGACCACCGAGGATGACATATTGTTGTTCCTGACCCGAGGATGATATTGTTGTTCCTGACCACCCGAGGATGACATATTGTTGTTCCTGACCACCAGGATGACATATTGTTGTTCCTGACCAACGAGATTGTTGTTCCTGACCACCCGAGGATGACATATTGTTGTTCCTGACCACCCGAGGATGACGTATTGTTGTTGCTGACCACCCGAGGATGACGTATTGTTGTTCCTGACCACCCGAGGATGACGTATTGTTGTTCCTGACCACCCGAGGATGACGTATTGTTGTTCCTGACCACCCGAGGATGACGTATTGTTGTTCCTGACCACCCGAGGATGACGTATTGTTGTTTCAACTGTTAACAAACGCCTCCCGGTGACCTTTTCATACCAGTACCTTACCTAAACTCTTAGACCTTACCTGATGTATATGCAGTACGTACCTGCCTAGAGGTGCATAATGCATATCTGGTAAAGACGTAGGAGACAGTTAGCACCCGACGCATTTATATATTTCGTTCTTATTTTCCACAGTTGTTCTTTGGACAATATTAACATAAGAAATTGATACGACAAGTTTTTCTTTTAATTACAGTATAAGTACAGTAAATTTTTATTGTTTTTCCTTTATTTCTCTATGTACGATAATAAAGTGGTGGTACTGGGCAGGGCATGAAGGATGAGGGAAATTGCTGGGTAAAAACATGGCAAAAAACTGATATGACATTTAATTCAAGTCTTATCCACTTTGTACGTGAAGAAAATCAGTATTTACTGTAAATATTCCACCAACAATTCTGACCTGTTGGCACGTGTTGTCCTCCTATCATAAAGAATTAAATTCTGATTCCGGTCACTCTTCAGTTGTCAATAAACAACCTAACTTTTATATGATATACAAGTCTCAGCATTAGAAGCAGGCATTTCTGAAAGCTCATAAAGAGCTTTTTAGATTCTTATAATTTTATATTTAATAACTTTGACAGATTCTAATCTGCATTCCCATCTGGTCTTGCATAAAAGTTTTTCAGCGAGGCATTTAACTGTTTTTTCTAATATATGCTGTCATGCCTATGCACATTTACACAGTTGTAAAGTACTGTAACTAAATAAATTTACTTTAGTATTGTACTCAAGTAGCATTTTTAGGTATTTACTTTTTAAAATGTACTAAAATTTCTTAGTACTTTTACTAAAGTATGGTTTTTAATACATTTACATCAATACAATTGAAAAAAACAAAAATTGGTTCTCGTTACATGTGAACTAATAATATATTTTAAAATTAATCAATTAATTATTAACCATAGTTAAAGAGTTGTGTGGGTGGAGCCGTGAAGAGTACGATGTGTGGAGGTCACATACCTAGAGGTCTCATGAGGTAACGTCAGGTCAGATGGCAGTGGCCATGACGGTAGACTTTCCCTTTGATCTTCTTGTGTCCATTAGCAACTTGACTACCCACCTCACCTAGCCTACCCTTTTATCCCTCCATTCCCCATCAAATCCTCATTCTTCTTCCCTCCTTTCCATCAGGGGCTTGGTCTTCCCATTAGAAGTCAGTTGCTCTTTGCATATAGTACCTGTACTTGTACCTAAAATTAATTTTAAAGAGGCTGTGATTCTAAAATGCTTTACAAAATTCCATATTAGATATAAAGCCTGATGTATCTATACATATGTGTGAGACTGAGTGTATTTAAAATCCTACTTAAATAACCAAGTACCACTGCCGCCCCCTCGAAGCAACTGCCAGATGTTACGTGGTGAGAAAAATTCAGCCACTCATCAATTAGAATAAAAAAGTGCACCACAGCCACACCCCAATTAAAGGGACAGTTCACGGTGAGTCTTAGTCATATTCAGTCACTATGGAGGCAACAATCATCCACAAACTCCTCAACTGAAAGAGCTTAATAACTACTTGACATGCCTAGGGGATGGAATAGAGCTACTGAGGTCTTTTCTGACATTATGTGACTTATCTCTCAAGCTCAACACCCCAGTGCCTGCATATGCTGCTGGTGAGCATATGTTTGATCATGCTGGGATTATTATTTAAATAATTTATTACACCCCAGGGGGCAAGAAGCCTAGTCACAAGACCATGCATTTAGACACTAATACACTGGTTGGTACTCGTGTCTCGCAGGACACTCTCTGATTTAAGATATGGAGACAATATTGATATAATTTAAAGACAATAGGAGTTAGCACCCACCAAAGCATGGGTAGCGTACAAGAATTAAATTTAACAAATTATTATGAATAAGTAGGTGGTGACATATAGTGACTCGTCCTGTGGTAGGAGGTAATAGTGTTGAAGGGTGTTAGTGCTGGGACAGCTGCAGAGTTTACAGGAAGAGAAGTGCCGGTCATCCCCCACCTCAGATACTTGCCAGATTGGTCTGTATCCTAACCTAATGCGGGCAGAGACAACATCATGTCTGCGGACCATAAGTCCACGTTAACAATAACTGTGTGGATAAGGAAGAGTGATCATAGTGTTGGATGGATATATTTTCAGCCTATTTACTATCCCTGCAATGGATTGTAGGAAGAAGAGTAATGCTGTGTGTCTTTTACTGTATTTTTATCTCTAGTTAGCTAGTTTTTTATAATTTACTCTGGCTTTATTTAAATATTTGAGAAAATTAATAATTTTGATAATCCAGTACTTCTTACTTTAAGTACTTCATGAATGAGATACTTTTTTTTACTTCTACTTGAGTACATTGAAATTTGGATACTTTTACTTGAGTAACATTTTGCTAATGTAACAATACTTTTACTTAAGTAACAAAGTTCAGTACTTTTTATAACTCTACATATACAAGTCTAGCAGTGGTGGACTGGCCCACCGGGATACCGGGAAATTTCCCGGTGGGCCCCAAAGTGATGGTCCCTTTGACTACGTTTTGGGATTAAGTGGGCCCTTTTACAAGTTTTCCTGGTAGAAATTTTTTACTCATTCCGCCACTGAAGTCTAGTACAGTGAGCCCTCGAAGACCCGAACTAAAGGAATGGGGGACCACCTCTCCGAAAAAGCCGATTGTCCGAATCTTCTGGCGAATGTGCTAAATGTATAAAAAGATAATTAATGATATAAAAAAAAAAACACCAAAAATATGGTACATATTATCATGACCACTGAAGTTAGTTATACAGACTCTTTCCTGTGAAAAGGCCATAATTTTGAGCAACATATTACTATATGATACTGTACTCACTTTGTACTCAGATGTATAATACTACACAAAAGACAAAAAAATTTTATCTCTTGTGCAAACTATGTAATGTCTATACTCAAATTATTTGCTATCTTGCAAGGATTCCAGAAATGGAATTTATACAAGTGTATTCTGCTAAATTTAGTCTGTGATATTTAATATGATAAAAAACTTTTAAGCCTAAAACTACCTTCACGCTGTTTTGGGAATGCTTCGTAGGGAGGCTTCTAAGCCCAGAACCCCATATTATTTTCCAAATCTTCCAAAATCCGGATTTACCGGGTCCAAATCTTCGAGGGTTCACTGTATTAAAAAACAGTGGACCCGTGTATTTTATTTATTTCTATTTATTTACTTACTTTTACACTTTCTTTATTCTCTATTTCTCTTTATTTTTCTTTCTTTGTTCTTTATACTAGTGAGGGAAGGTAAAGGGTGAGGGAGGAGGGAAGGACTGGGGTTGAGAGAGGACGCATCAAGGAGGAGGGGGGAGTGGACGATGATAAATGCAGGAATAAGTAAACCATGCACTAACACATATACAAGGGGAAGTATATGATAGTTATGTTGTTACTCATGGGGTCACTGTATACCACAAAGTCACTTATGAGGAATACTCTACTCCATACACAGGGGAAGGGAATTGAGAACTATTCTTAATGGTTCTTTGTTTATTAATGACGTTATTCAGAATGGACAATTACACTTTAAAAACATTAGCCTGCCCTCCTAGCTAGCTTCACAATATAACATGGCACAAAGGGAATTTACCAAAGGGTACACTTACTTACAGTATATATATGTCGCCATGTTGAACCCACCAACCCACACACACGTCTACACTTAAACACTTCCAAACACAGAACCTTATTTTGAAATCGAGTGCACTTGCTGTTGGGTACAATGCTTCTGTCTTCACCCAGTCAGCCCATTTATGACACATTCAAAGGTAACTGTGATTGGCCTATGCCTAAGGCACCCTCAGGGCCCTGTCAGCTTGGCGAGAGGCAGCCACTGCTCATTGTTTCTCAACCTAATTTTTATCCAAACCGTATTTTCTCTAAAACCTGACAATTTACTCTAAAGACATAGCACTGTTACATGGTACCCTTGGCAATTAGGGTCTTGAGCCGGCCCTGACCTTGCATAATGATACTGATGAAAAGGAGATATTTAGTAAGCTTATATTATCCTTTCCAGGATGTGAGGATGTGAATGAGAATAATCTGTGAGGACTACTGACCAGCAGCTGTGCAGGATGGATGCTTGGACTTTAGTTGTGGAGGAAACTCCCCATCTGGCCATCGTTTTTCTCACATTAATGATGATACCGTTCATAATAATAACGATGATGTCGGCCAATGTACAATCAAGCAAGATTCTTAAAGGCATCTCAGAAGAAGACCTCATTTTCAGTAAACTTTACAAGTGTGTTCACCAAATAGGACAGAAAACTATGGTTGATGTTGTACTTGCAATGTATTCTTCCCCTTTAGCGACGTCTGAAGGAGGAACAATGCTCTTGCGGAATTATCTGGAGAATATATTGCATTGGAGTGAACAACAAATTGAGAAAATGGAAGAGAGGTTTCTTGATGTAAACCTAATGACACAGGAATTTGATATATCATTTGCTTTTAGAATGATAAATGAAGTACTGCCTGATATTTTCAGTCATCTCAGTGATGATTGTAAAGATAAAATCAACTACCTTCGGATTCTGAGGAATAAGATAAGCCATAAGTATGGTTCTGCTAATTTAGATATAAGGAATGAAATTGATGACCTCAAACTTGTCCTCCAGAATATTTACGAAGGTGTTGGTCAGGCTTTGGGAATAGACTTCGCAAACAATATTGCAGCAATGCAAAAATCTCTTCTTGACATCTGTAATGCTAAGTTTCGTAGAGATGACAGAAAACGTTACCTAGAGGACATACAAGAATTTAAAAAGAACAAGAAGCACAAGATGATTGTCTATGGCTGTAAAGAACTTGTGACACATTACCAGAGATTTCGTGTTCTCAATCCTTGTATTTGGCTCACTGACCCCACATTATCAGTCCAGAAGTATAACATTGATAAGATTTTCACACCCCTTAAAATTGAAGATTGTGACAAAGAAATTGATATGGCAAACCTTTTGACAGAGAAAAAACAAATAGGTGATGAGCTGAAAGTCCCTAATGCATTACTACTCCTTGGTCAAGCTGGCTGTGGTAAGACCTCCCTATGTCATTACATTTTAAGAGACTGGTATAGACAAGATGAGAAACTTGCTGGGTTAAAACGTTTTGATTTAGTATTTCTTGTCGAGATTCGTACAGTGAAATCAAAATGTCTGGAGGATTATCTTACACAGCAACGAATTAAAGAAACGTGCAAAGAATTTGAAGCTTGTGATATCATTCCAGTGTTGAAGGAGCTAGACGTATTGTTCATCATTGATGGTTTTGACGAGGCAAATAAAACATCGAAGAAACTAGTGGATGACATCTTTAAGGAATTTGGCAATCAGCGGATATTGTTAACGACACGGAACGAATACCACCACGACGCGATCTTAGTGTCAAGGAAACATTTTGTAGATTATCTTGTAGTTGATATTTGTGGTTTTGATGATGTCAGATTTGAGGAATTTACTGAAAAAGTTTTCAAAGCAGTTACTGGTAATGAAAATGAATGCCAAAATATGGTTGGGGAATTTATGAAACATGTTAAAGAATGTGAAGTTCCTAGAGAGTACCTTCGACTACCACTTACACTTGCCCTCTTGATTTATCTCTGGAATGATAATCATGACATACTAAATTCAGTTACAAGTGCCACAAGCCTCTATTCAGAACTCTTCAGGCTTTGTCAGAAGAAATTGGAAGAACGTTTATGTCCCATTAAGCCAAAGAGCAGAGAAGTGAAGGAACTTTTGTTGTATCTTGGTGAACAAGCTTGGTTCTTGTTAAAGTCAGAATATATCTGTATAAATAATGAAATAGTGACCAAAATTAAGAAAAAATGTCAAAATGAGGATGTTGATGAAATCCAATTTATGTCTGCATTTCTTGTGTGTGAATATGATGAAGATGCAGACACAAACGAATACTTGTATAACTTTCTACACAAGACTCAGATGGAATACCTTGCTGCCGGGTATTTGGTTAATCTCGTGAAGAAAGGGAAAAGCCTTGATGATATTAAAAGGGAAGTTAGTGATTGGCAGAGATATCATGAAATACTCATATTTCTAACTGGTCACCTGGCAAAAGAAGAGATCTTGCAGTATAATTTGCAAAGTACATTTAAAATACTGGATGAAGCACATCCTGGTTCTGGCAACTATAACTTCTGGTGGAAAATATTTGTAGAGGCATGCCGCCTTGAGAGTGTAGGCAATATTATTGTTGAATACAAGTTGCTCACAAAACACTGGCAGTTGGATCACCAGCATGTTGTGTCGGGACTGAAATTTCTAAACTTCACCCGAGTGCAACTGAAGTCTCTTAAAATTGAGATGCCAAATAGTGTTAATCCTTATGAGGTTCCAGATTTCTTTGATACATTTACTAAAACTCGATGGAAACTAAGAGGCCGCCACGACAAACGGAATCCCATCCTTGTTGAGTTACACTTTTGGTGTCATAATGAGTATAATTGTGAGAAGCCATCTGATGACTTTCTTCATGCCCTTTATCCATGGGGACACCTCATAAATTTTACTGGCTCTCTTGGAAAACAGGAGATGGACAAGGAAGTCTTGTCCTATTGCTTTAACTTAAAAACTATTCGTGTCAGGGTAAATACTCCTAATGCTCTCGTTTCTCTGACGAATAGCTTGTTAAGAATATATAAAACTGTGAGGCAACTACGGATCACCCTTGCCTTCTCCACGGACTGTGACCCAACAACCCTGGCACCTGTAGAGTTTAAAGGCAACTTGGAACTCACTATCCCAGGCATAGGAGATAGGCATTTGACTTGGTTGGAAGCAGCAATCAAGCAAGTTGGTGGACGGTATGTATGAAACAAATTTTATCAACTGTACATATTTCTTTCATCACTTTGGATATGTAGTTTTAACTTTATCGTCTCACTCATTTTTCCAAGAATAGTAATAATAATAATACTATTTTTTTTAACTGCTTACCAGTAGTATATACTACTGTGGACTTATACTTCACAATTACTGGTTGCCATTTCTAATTTTTAATGGTGACTGATTAATGGTGACTGATTGAGTATTGTATCATCTCTATTCAGTGCAGGACTGGATTACCCATTGGGCCCAGGGACTCTTGAATTCCCAAGGGCCCACAAATAAGTTTTAGGAACAAAAATAAAGGTGACCCAAAAATGAGAAAAGAAAACTGCTAAACCAAAATTATTAATTTACTTTAATTGAATTACTTAATAAAACCTTTTTATTGTAATACATATACATACTGCAGTACAAATGCATTGTTTGTTGGGTAAGGATGACTTGTGCCACAACACACACAACTGACTCATCTGACTGACTGCTACTGTTAAACAAAAACAACTATATACCATAACTACCTTCTGAAAATATTAATTTCTGAACTGTACAGGAATATCTCACTATTTGCAGCCCCGCTTATCCGCAATTGACATTTTAACACCCCTATTCGATATTCACAAAGAAAAAATTGCACTACAGTACCCTACAGTAATATTTCAAACCAAGTGAGCTGCCTTTAGCGCTCATATTCCACTGTAAGGCCCGCTTCACCTGAGCGGTTTAGAAATTAATATAGGTCAATGGGACCGTTCTCGTGGACCATGTGTGTGAAAATTCACTCTTGGGAGTCGCGGAGCCCACTCCTGTACCTGTACTGTACTTCCAAACTGTGGCGTGAAAAAACACGCTGAGCGTTCTAGAATTCTTCACACGTTAATGGTAAATGCTAGTACTGTACAGGTGTCTTTATGTTTACGCTCATTTACAAAAATCTACGCACACACACACACACACACTCGGTGTTCTTTTTTATTGTTTTTATGGTATTGTAGTTATATTATTGCATTATATGGAGTGTACCTGTAACTTGCATATTATCAAAAAATATGTTGCTATAAAATAAGAAAAATGTATATATGTGTGAAGTGAACATATGTATGTGGACTTGGCAGGTCACCAAGTTAGACTGCCACTGTAGCTATCTCCCTACCAGGCCAAGCTGTGTTATTGTTATTTTTCAACTTATATTTTTGGGTAGTTATACATACTGTAATTTTATTTTATTTTTTTTTTTTTATACTACGTTACATGCAGACACAATTGTTCATACAAAGAGAGCCAAAAAAAAAACGATTGATAGCTAGTGCCCCACGTGTAGTGAATCTGTAACCAACTAACAACGTGGTATTTATTTTTTTTATTCCTTGCATTTCCTGGTACAGGTTGTACCTCTCTCGTCCGGCATTCTGTGGTCCGGAAACTCCCGTGGTCTGGAACGATTTTAGTTTGTCCAATAGGTAGACAGGCAGCTTTTTTTTTTTTTACTTATCTGAATTATTATTATTATTACAGGAATATTAAATTTTTGCCCCTCAGGCCCCAATGTGGGTCAGTGACCTATGCCCTGGTGGGCTAATCCCCTTAAAAAACAACAACAACAACAACAACAACAACAAAGCCGCGGGAAATTAAGGTTTGTTTACATCCGGCAGTGCTCTCTCTCTCTCTCTCTCTCTCTCTCTCTCTCTCTCTCTCTGCTTGTCTATACAGAGTACAACATTTAACCCTTCAATATATATGAGCAGTAAATAAGTGTTGCTTTCATATTCTTATGTAGAGTATTGACGATATGTTTTCACACGTGCGCACTTACATACGGGCAGACTCACTTTTTTTTTTACCATTAATGGTTAGCTACTTATATTGTTCCATTTACCATATATCTCGGCCTATAAGGCGTCGGGGTGCATAAGACGGCCCCCCAAATTTCCATTTAAAAAGTAGCTTTTGAGCTCTATTCGCTGTATAAGACCGGTACCCCAAATGTGACACTTATCCACTGACCCAGTAGTCCTTCACCAACCATCCTTGGTTTTTTAAAATAAGGCCAATTCACTTCAAGTAATGTCATCAAATGTTACCCGCTGGTGTAGTGTAAATCACATGGGAAAAGGGAAACAATGGAGCACCTTAGCTTTCGTCTTTATTCAAGACATCTTGAATAATCTTCTTTCCTTGTGGTTATCAGCATATGCCTAGATCACGCACACCTACAGTGATTTACTTGCATATATATATATATATATATATATATATATATATATATATATATATATATATATATATATATATATAATGCAAATTGGGTAACTCCTGTGAACGTAAGAAATGGTTATTATCTATGTGTTTGACTTTTGATAAATACTAAGCATTTTTTTGTACATTCTTTATGAACGATTGTGTGTGCAATAACTAAAAAAATATTGAATAAAATTACGTATATCTACGTGAAACTACGAGTTGAAAGACCATATTAATGCAGCTCATAACTTGTCCTGTTAGGGAGAGGCTGAGATCCCCAACCCCCCCCCTTCCTCTCTCACAATCAGACACTAACTCCGTGGATATAAGAAATGTTTGTTCTCGTTTTGTTTTTGACGTTATGATAATCATTTTTTTATTTTTTCACATTCCATATGGACAATTGTGTGTGCATGCAAGTGTAAAAAAAAGAATACCGTACTTAAGAAAATAAAAATGAGTATGTCATCCCCAAAATACGAGTTGAAAAATAACAATAACACGGTTTGGCCTGGTAGTGGGAGAGCTAGGAGGATGTAGCTACAGGCAAGGATATGAGACAGTAAGGATGGTTCACCGAGCACTTGTTTTACCCACAATGCATAGCTCGGTAATGTCACTGTTGTAAACACGCATCATCTAGTAACTTCTGTACGTGCCCGGGCCCAGTGTATCAACAATTATGATTATTTGTGCAATATATGGGTGCCCCAGCAAGGCTCACACCCCAAGTAGAGAGCACATCAAGTACAGTTTGTCCTCGCTTAACGTTGTTTCGGTACTAAACTTTAGGTACCAAAAATTCGTTTAACGTCCCGGTGATTTGGTACGTCGTCACGGACTACTTTTTACTGCGCATCACCCCCTCTCATCTGGCCGCGCTACACTCTCTCGGCTCGACGCTTTTCTGCAGAGCAATTTGTTGTTACTGTATATAGCTTAATTTTTAACGAAGGTCAATTATGTATCCTTTATTTCCTCCATGTGCAAATTGAAGACATGAATCTAAGCTGTTATTGAATTGGCCACCTGATCTGGAATGTTGTCATTAGTACTGTATTGTATTGTACTGTACAAGATATGCATTTCCTATTATAAGATACTCTACTGAGTGTACCACCTATTAATAAAGTTTCTTTGCTTACTTTTCAGTATGGGATGTAAACACCTCTTTCTGCTAAAGAGTCAAATTACCTTCAGCGGAATAAATTGGCTTACTGATAGGTTGAGAAGCACTGGCCTTGCCAAAATTTCTGTAAAAAGTGATTATTTTCTTCAAGATATTGAAGCAAATGGACTAGAACAGATAGAAAGGGAGACCTGCATAACAGTCTTGTGGCTTGACTAAACCTGCACATGAAATGTCTCTGTTCTAAAATACAGTGGTCCCTCGGTTAACGAACAGTTCGGTTAACGAATTGCCTTCCATAAGAATCTTCGATTTGGTTAACGAACAAAAATTCTTTTAACGAAATCCTTACGAACATCACGTTTTGTTGTGAGCATCAGCTGATGGGCTAGTCTGCCAATTCAGTAATCTGTTCTATGTTTACATTCGTTTCCAGTGGAGTAAATATCAATAAAGTTGTGCTCTTTAATATTTTGGCATTTTTTATATGAAAATTGTTAGTCATTTTAACATTTATTTAACATACATTGATAATACAGGTATATGCAGTACAGGGAACTAGTTTGTTGTGCTCCCATCAGCAGCTTGAGTCAGCCACAAGGTGTCAGTTGGGCTTTGAAAACAGTGGAGTGAACATCTGTTTTGTTGGTGTCTTGAATATTTTTGCATTTTTCATTGAAATTATTGGTCACTCTGAAATTTAGTTAACACTTTGATAATATATAGCTCAGTGCAGTGTTGATTTAAATAAAATGATCTTGAATTACACCGAGTGAACTTAAAATTTTATTGGTGAATTGACGGCATCAAGCATGGGTCCACTGAAAGGTGATTTCTCCTCCATCCCCACTTCTAATTCCCATCATCATCATCAACCAGGAACCTTCTACTTACACACCTCAAAGTAAGTGTAATTTACTGCATTTTTTTTTTTCTTTCTTTGTATACACGTACATTTCGGTGAGCTGGAACCAATTACCCAATATCCCAATGGATTCGGTTAACGAACGACCTTCTGGAAAGAATTGTGTTAGTTAACCGAGGGACCACTGTACTTACATAAGAAAAATTTTATAGCCACTAACAGTGATAGTATGGTGTGAAGGACTCGCAAGAAGTTATTGTAGCTGTGGCTTCACATGGATGCAAAGCAACTGGACCTCAGGTATTTGGAACTACTGATTGGAAAATAACATCAAGGGAAGCCATATAAACTACTGGTAAGTAGCAGAGAAGGAATTGAGAGATAGTATACTGTAATTCTTTCCACCTTAATTTATGGCATTGAAACATGAGTTGAAATGGAGCCAAAAGTTCTAAAATTTAAGCCACAGAGGTAATGTACCTAAGGGTTGGAGTTACTGTGTTGTCGCGATAATCTGGCGGCAATCTTTATTACAGAATCCTCCAAAGACCAGCATCATATTAAAACACCCTATAAATTAAGAACACTTGGAGTTTTATGAAGAAAGTGTGACTAACTAAAGTATTGGTAAGCATAAAATGATAAATGATGCATGGTAAAATAGCTATAATCCAATGCTGTATTAGTGGGCCGAGCACCATCAAAATGAAGGTATTCATATAGATACTGTAGACTAATGTTTGGTTGAGAAGGCTGGACAGTTTAATGGACTGAGAAGGCTGGACAGTTTAATGTCCATTTGGCAATATAAGAGCTGTGTGACTTACACAGTGAAGATATTTTTGTGTTCTTTTACCCTGTGTTAGTACGAGTTGGGGTACCGGTATATAAAATAACATTGGCAAATTTGGGTAAAATTAGGCCAACAATTTTTGCCCATCTATATCACTTAATTGCAATAAAAATGGAATAATCTGAAACCTAGCAATTGCTTACATCCAATTACTGTATCAAGGTTCTTCTGTACTTGAAGAAGTAAGAAGTACAGAAGTAAAATATATGTGGTGTGTGAAATGGTTTAGAAGATGTACAGTCATCCACAAAAGTCCTGTCGCCTCTCGTCTTGAACCATGAACCTCGAGATTCAAACTTGTGCAGCCAAAGCATTTATGGACAATAATGCTTCAGTGTCTACAGCTTCAGAGTCTGAATCTCAGGGTTCGCAGAACAGCAGGAGAGGCGACAGGACTTTTGTGGGTGACTGTACTATGGTGCTAATTGTTGAGTGGTAGATAAAGTGAAGACAGGTTTGCTGTTCTATGTTTACATTCGTTTCCAGTGGAGTAAATATCAATAAAGTTGTGCTCTTTAATATTTTGGCATTTTTTATATGAAAATTGTTAGTCATTTTAACATTTATTTAACATACATTGATAATACAGGTATATGCAGTACAGGGAACTAGTTTGTTGTGCTCCCATCAGCAGCTTGAGTCAGCCACAAGGTGTCAGTTGGGCTTTGAAAACAGTGGAGTGAACATCTGTTTTGTTGGTGTCTTGAATATTTTTGCATTTTTCATTGAAATTATTGGTCACTCTGAAATTTAGTTAACACTTTGATAATATATAGCTCAGTGCAGTGTTGATTTAAATAAAATGATCTTGAATTACACCGAGTGAACTTAAAATTTTATTGGTGAATTGACGGCATCAAGCATGGGTCCACTGAAAGGTGATTTCTCCTCCATCCCCACTTCTAATTCCCATCATCATCATCAACCAGGAACCTTCTACTTACACACCTCAAAGTAAGTGTAATTTACTGCATTTTTTTTTTTCTTTCTTTGTATACACGTACATTTCGGTGAGCTGGAACCAATTGCCCAATATCCCAATGGATTCGGTTAACGAACGACCTTCTGGAAAGAATTGTGTTAGTTAACCGAGGGACCACTGTACTTACATAAGAAAAATTTTATAGCCACTAACAGTGATAGTATGGTGTGAAGGACTCGCAAGAAGTTATTGTAGCTGTGGCTTCACATGGATGCAAAGCAACTGGACCTCAGGTATTTGGAACTACTGATTGGAAAATAACATCAAGGGAAGCCATATAAACTACTGGTAAGTAGCAGAGAAGGAATTGAGAGATAGTATACTGTAATTCTTTCCACCTTAATTTATGGCATTGAAACATGAGTTGAAATGGAGCCAAAAGTTCTAAAATTTAAGCCACAGAGGTAATGTACCTAAGGGTTGGAGTTACTGTGTTGTCGCGATAATCTGGCGGCAATCTTTATTACAGAATCCTCCAAAGACCAGCATCATATTAAAACACCCTATAAATTAAGAACACTTGGAGTTTTATGAAGAAAGTGTGACTAACTAAAGTATTGGTAAGCATAAAATGATAAATGATGCATGGTAAAATAGCTATAATCCAATGCTGTATTAGTGGGCCGAGCACCATCAAAATGAAGGTATTCATATAGATACTGTAGACTAATGTTTGGTTGAGAAGGCTGGACAGTTTAATGGACTGAGAAGGCTGGACAGTTTAATGTCCATTTGGCAATATAAGAGCTGTGTGACTTACACAGTGAAGATATTTTTGTGTTCTTTTACCCTGTGTTAGTACGAGTTGGGGTACCGGTATATAAAATAACATTGGCAAATTTGGGTAAAATTAGGCCAACAATTTTTGCCCATCTATATCACTTAATTGCAATAAAAATGGAATAATCTGAAACCTAGCAATTGCTTACATCCAATTACTGTATCAAGGTTCTTCTGTACTTGAAGAAGTAAGAAGTACAGAAGTAAAATATATGTGGTGTGTGAAATGGTTTAGAAGATGTACAGTCATCCACAAAAGTCCTGTCGCCTCTCGTCTTGAACCATGAACCTCGAGATTCAAACTTGTGCAGCCAAAGCATTTATGGACAATAATGCTTCAGTGTCTACAGCTTCAGAGTCTGAATCTCAGGGTTCGCAGAACAGCAGGAGAGGCGACAGGACTTTTGTGGGTGACTGTACTATGGTGCTAATTGTTGAGTGGTAGATAAAGTGAAGACAGGTTTGCTGAGATGCATGATCATGTTAGAAGGATGCAGAGGTAATGAAAAAAAAAGGTATACAGGGGTACTGTAATGTGACAGGAGTCCGGTAGTGGGACACCATTGATAACAAGGGAGGGAATTGTGTAACAGTACATGAAGGAGAGATCAGGGGAGGAGAGCACAACAGATGTTTAGTTTTTATTTTATGGTGAATCACCTTATTAGGTTTTAGTGTACAGTGAACCCTCACTTTATGCGGTTAATTCAACCCACGGCGGCCCGCGTAAAGTGAGAAACGCGTAAAGCGAACAACATAACATATGGGATTAATTGAAATAGAGACCGGGCCGACCCCCAAACTTCACTTTTTCAGACACAATACCTACGTTGTAGTAAAAATAACTTCTTAATTTTATGATGGTATGCACACACAATTAATAATTAAGAGAAATATCAATAATATTAGGTTTTTTAACACTTACATTAGTAGAAAAGATGGCTGGGCACACGGGGATGGGGGGTTGGTTCCGAGGCAGAGGGCAGATTATTGGCTCTCACCTGTATCACTTGTATCAATTGTATCACTATCCACCACAGAAGCTTGCAGGGCCTCTTTGTCAAACCCCTGAAAGTCCATATAAGTCCATATCCTCACTATAATTATCACTATCACTGACTTGGGCCGGCTGTGGTGGGTGGCGGGTGAAGAACTCGGTAATGTTTTGATGACTGGGCGACCTTGTGCGCACCCTGCTCGCACCGCTCTCCGCGTAAATGGGTACACGCACCGCGGAATGTGAGCATTCCGGTTTCGGCAGAGTACCGCGTAAACGTGGAAACGCAGAATGTGGGACCAGCGAGGGTTGACTGTACTGTACAGTATGGTTAATCACCTCCCACTCATATAGGATCCAGGCAAGTAAATGTGAGTGTAATGTTCAAATGTGGGTGATGTAGGTATGTCCTGGTTAGTGATGACTCAATCATATGTAAGTAATTATTGCCTTTGTCCTGGGGATTACTGGAATTTATTTATTATTATTTTTTTTTGAGCATCAGGCCGAATGTACAGTAAACACTCTGCCAGCCCAAATAACATCACTACTGTACTGTATTTTGCCATAATGAATATTTTTAAACATATTTATAACATTCAACTTTTTAGGATGTGACATATTTAATTTTTGCCTAATTTTGCTTGTACTGTTGCTTAGAAGGTTGGCATGTGTTTTAAACCAAACCTACAGACTTAAGCATTTTTAGTGATTTTTTATAGACTAAGCTGCAGTATTTGTTGACTATAATCGAGCATAAGTATTTCGGGTGATGTAATGTGCATCATCCATTATGTTCCCAGATGTTAATGTGATCTTAAGGGGAAATGGGTCCCCAGTTAGATATAATTTACCAAATGAACACTTTTTTAAGAATGACATTTGTTAAGTGGCAAACTGTTGGTGTTAAATTCATGTTACTGTACAGTATTCATCTTTGATTATATTATTTAGTTTGTATTACTGTACAGCACTGTATAGTTTGTGTTGTATGTTCCCTCCAAAACTTTGTGTTCAACAGTGTCTTAAACTGTTTACCATCACAAGTTTATATGTGTGTGGTACAGTACATTTGTTATATGACTGTAGTGTATATTTGTAGTATAGTACAGTACAGTGACCCCTCGGTTAATGAACTCAATCCGTTCCAGAAGGTCGTTCGTTAACCGAAACCATTGTTTCAATGGGTTTTTGGGTAATTGGTTCCAGCTCACCGAAAATTTCCTAAATTCAACAAAAATGGTAGAAAAGTTCACATACTTTGAGGTGTGTATGTAGAAGGCTCCTGGATGATGATGATGATGATGATGATGATGATGATGGGACTTAGAATGGGGGTGGAGGAGAAGGAAGAAGAGAAGGCATTGGGGTGGAAGAGAAGTCACCCCATGGCGCCATTTCACCCATAAAATTTTAGCTCTCTTGGTGTAATTCAAGATTATTTTCTTTAAATCAACACTGCACTGCATTATATATTGTCAATATGTAAAATATATTTCAAAATGACCAATAATTTGCTTGGAAACACAGAAAAAAAGCATTTAGTTGAAGAGAATCTCAAGCAAGATGTTACCTCCAGTGAAAACAGAGAGAGACTAACGCCTGTTTGCTGTGTTAAGAGGCTGGATGCCGTGCATTAAACTAGTCACTTTACCTTCAATTATGTTCAATAATTGTTAAAATGACTAAAAAATTGAATATTAAACTTTTAAAATTATTGAATAGTATAAACTTCTTGATATTTACTAAAATAGTAAGGAATTTAAGCCCTAGAACTGATTAATGTATTGGCGGACTGATACTAAAGCTGGTTGCCTGGTCAGTGCAAGCGAAAACATGTTGAGGTCGGTTCGTAAGAAATTCGTTAACCGAATTTTTGTTCGTTAACTGAATTGAAGATCCTTATGGAAGGCAGTTCGTTAACCGAAATTTCGTTAAACGAGGGGTCACTGTACATGTATACAAGTAATTATATATCTACAGTATTTTTATGATTTTTGTAAAACTTTTAATTAATTTAGATATTGTCTTCATAAGAAATAATTTTTACTTAATGCAGAAGGTTAAGTCTTAATATTGGAAATAATGATGTTTTATGTACAGTGAACACAAACTATCTTCACCCCTAGGTCTGATGGGTTCAGTATGAACACTGAATCTTCTTGTGGTACAGTATTTCTTTATTATACAGTACAGTATAACTTATTTTTTTAATTCAATGAAATAGAATGAAATATAATAACCTTTAGAAAAATTGTGTGTGCATGTAACAGTAAGATGAAAAAAAAATATACTGAATGATAACTCTGGCTCTTCAGGGTCTCAAGAAGGGAACTTTTTTTCCCCAGGAGTTATTAATATCAATATACCGTATGATTGATCACCTTAGGATGGCTTTTTCAAGTCCATAACCCCAGTGTATAATGGTCAAGACCAGTACAACCCTTTATACCTCATTCAGGATAATAGCCCTATACCTGTACACACATCAAATTTTATAAAAGCCAAGTACAGTACATTGTAGCCGAGTGTGTTTGATTGAACATATAATATTGTCCTGTGAACTTTTGATGTTGATGATATAATGTTATTAATGCACTTCAAAAACTAAGCTCTTAACAAGGATAGTAATTGCAGTTCAGTACATTAGTCCAAGAACAATAAAATTTGCGAGGCAAAATTATGTTTCTATGTGAACAAGCTCAGTCAGTGGGGCTTTAACTGAGGAGTTGGTGGCAGCCATTCCTCAGAGGCTGATAATGTTGTGGAAGCAGGGAGCTCTACACTAAATATTGATGGAAATATCTCTGAATATTCAGTGTCTATAATCTATTCACCTGACTATGAAGCTCAATAAAAATGTTACAGTAAAGGATATCATAAAACAATTTGCTCCAATTAATAAGGCAACTCCGATAATCTTTTGAAATGTATTTCGTAGGGCTGTTACCAGCGTGAATTGTGACAGTATAGCAACACAATGGCTCGTTGGATCGGGGGTGATGGTCCCATTTCGTGGCCTCATTCCCCTGACAATACGCATATGGATTTCTTTTTATGGGGCTACGTCAAGGACAAGGTGTATGTGATTAAGGTTCATAACATCACAGAGTTAAGACACCGGATTGAAGAGACACTGGCTTCCATCATGCTGGACTTGCTTCATAACACCTGGAATGAAATCGGCTACAGTCTTGATACAGTATTCTAATAATGGTTGCCCCTCGTGTAACGAGGATGACTGGCCCAAGGGCCACCTAGGCATGAATTTGTTTAAGGTGTAGAAGCTGTTGAACACAACCACCACACCCTACATGACCCAGTGTCAAGGAATAGTCCGAGGAGACCGGACAACTCGCCAACTGCACTGGCTAACCATTACCCCGGAACACAATCCGCAAATCAATTAACATCCAGGTCCCCAATTACTGCTGTGTAGACAGAGACAAATGGTACAAAGAAACTTGCCTATAGTTCTTAATAATCTATGTGGTACCAAAGGAGCCCATGTGGAGGTTTACGAAAGTGCAGTTATGTGTGCTAAATACATGTCAAAAGATTATCGGAGTTGTTTTATTAATTGCAGCAAACAGTTTTGATATCTTGTACTGAAATTTTTTTATTGAGCTTCATAATCAGGTGAATAAATTACAGACACCCTGTATTTTTCCTTTGCTATTAGTAATTACAGTACAGTACTAAACTAACCGTGAAACATATAAATCTGAAACTGAAATTGGCTTTTTTGCATTTTCTTATTTTCATTGTACGAACATAAGATAAGCTTTAAATGCATCTCCCCATCACTCATATTACACAACCCTGTTGCCCACTCACAAAAATGTTCATTTCAGTTCATTCATTTTCATACAATGTCGTGCCTATAGTCACCCTGAACCTTTCACTGCCTAGTGTGTTCATAATTGCACCAATATTATAACATTATACTGTAGTCTGTTTTGTAACATTTCCATAGTGAGAATTTGATTACAGCTACTGTACTGTTTTATGCTGATACAAAGTTAAATAAGCACTGAAATGTGGATATTTAACAATGACAATTAACTTGACCATGTTCTTAGGATATGGTTTCAGTTGTACAGTACAGTATATTCAATTTGTATTTATCCTGTTCAATTTTTATTTACATTAAATTGAATACATTTTGCTAAACACAATGGGGGTATCTTTATTTTAGCAAACGACAGGAATAAAGTAACTGACAAATTCAATTTTGGTTGTTTTCATATCAAGAAAGCTGGGATACAATGTAAGGCAAGACCAAACAGCATTAGTCAGAATTCTTTGTCTATAATGTCATATTTTATCACACTGAAAAGGTGAAGATGGTTTTTGTTGACAGCATCAGTGAGTGTCTACTGCATTATGACTAAGTGTTCCTTCACTCGTGATATTAGATGGAAATTTAAGTTGGATGTCTGTCTGCCCTTATGTTTGTCAGGCCTCAAAGAAGACCAGTGTCAGAACTATTATATTGATTTTTTTTTATTTGGCGGTAATGTAAATGGTGACCAGTAATAAAGTCACAGGGAAAAAGTCACAAAAAAGTCACAATTTTGGCTAGGAAAAAAAGCCACGTGAAAAAAAGTCACATTTAAGGTAATAAAATAAAAATATTTTAAAACAGTTATAAACTGACAATACATGACTTTTACATATTGACAACACAATTTATATATGATGCATGTAGGTTAGGTTAGGTAACTTTTCTGTGACTTTTTTCTGTGACTTTTTTTCTGTGACTTTTTTCCTGTGACTTTTTTACCTGGATTCATGTAAATGACTAACTTTGATGCTTGGAGAAACTTAAGTGTAATTGATTTTATTATAGATTACAGTTTATTGCTTGTATTCATTTGTGGAATTTTTCTAAGGGGCTGCTGTAGAGGTGCCAGTAGGGAATATTTATTGATGAGCAATCCATTACTTTATTTAGTACAGTATTATAAGTCCATATTGCCTCTTCTTAATTTTATAAAAATATTAAAAAATATAATACTCTTACAACTTTAGAATAATAAGATGAAGTATTTACAGTATCCTGCTCACAGTAATTTTACTCTATGTTGGAGGTTCCCTAAAAGTTGCTAATTACAGCACTGTATCAGGAAGGTTAAATAAGATCTGTTTACTTTGCACCATGAAATGACTATACAGTTTGCACAGGGGTTTGTTAATGTTACACTAATGTTTTATTGTGTTGTAACAGCTAAGGTTAAGTATGTATTCTTTGAGTAGGTTAGTAAATTCACTAGTCACCAACAATTAAGAATTACATTATACTGTATGATGAACAGACACAAGATCAGTAAATTCTTTATAGAGAGTGGGATATATAGAGAGTGGGATATATAGAGAGTGGGATATATAGAGAGTGGGATATATAGAGAGTGAGATATATAGAGAGTGGGATATTTGTGTCATGTAAATATTATGAATTGATGATAAAAGTTTACTTGTGTTAGAACTGGTCTATTATAGTGATGTAGAAGCTGAGGCATCAAGGAGGAATTTTGATGGTACTGGCTGCCATTAAGTGTATGTACAGAATAGAGTGTTCTTATTGTTTTTAGACAATATTGTTTGTGTTCTATTATTGTGATGATATTGTGCACAAGTTAGGGCTTTTTGTCTTTGAAACAACTAAAATAAAATTGCATAACTATTGGGTAAAACAAAGTTATTTAAACTTTTCAGTTCTCAATATATTTAGTGTAAGTGTAAACCCTCTGATGCAGGACTCATGGGACCAAGATGAACTTCTTTTGAAGATTTTCCAGTTTGATGAGTTCTCGGTCCTGGGTCTATTACCCTAGGCCTACCATTAAGCTACACGTATGTAAAGTTTTGTAGTTAGGCCTACATGTAACCAGCTTAAGCTAGTTTATTCACCTTGTAGCACACCAGTGGTACATTTTGATTTAAAGGACACAAACCTTAGCTCTAGTAATCATAACCTATTAGTTCTACTCTTCACAGGTGTTTGGCATACTATAATAAACACCTAAACACCTTATGTATCAAGAGAGATTAGAATGCATTCAGTTGCCCAGTTTATGCTAAAGAGCAAATGGTGATTTAATAGAAGTTTATAAGTACCTCTGAGGACATTATGTCGAGTATTCATATCTCAAGCGAGCAGATACCCGCCTCACTAGAGGTCACAGCCTCAAGTTAATGAAGCCACAAGTACAGAAAATTTTCAGAGCTAACTTCTTAGGAATAAGAGTTGTAAACTCTTGGAATAACCTACCATGGCTGCAAGCTCATTTAAGACTAAACTACCAACACTGACACATGATCTGGTACATTCTAGAGCTGATACATGTCCAGTACTTGCCAGCAGTGTGTAACAGAGAATTGCCCGACCACATGACTGGCTAGTGAGCCAGATTTAAAGTAGGTCCAAAACAGGACAAGAAGAAGTAGGCAGGTGCCATGGCCTGTCTTAAGAACCAATCCAACTTCTCTGGGACCAATTTTAAATACTCCTCAAATCCCAATCTAAAATCCATCTCCCTACCTGAACATGGGATTTTAAGAGGCGAACATTTAAGCTTCTCCATTATCTTAAACAAAGGCATCCATAGTGTCTTCTAGGGCCCCATTGTTGGCTCTATGATATTAGGTTTGGATCATATGAAGATTAACCCACATCTTATCTCAGCTGATGGTAAAACACCCTATTGCTTGGGGGGGGGGGGTATTTTAGGGTAGGTTAAGTTAGGTTAGGGTGTTTAATCATCTGGCAAAATTAATTGAGGGGTTAGTTCTACAGTTGATCCCAGTTATTTACTGTGTACTGGTTGACATTGCTTCCTGACAACAAAGATAATAATTGTTCTTTTATCAGCACCAATTACTGCCTTACTAATATCTCGACTAGAAACATACAAACTACTTGTACAGACAATATTCAAGCAGCATGTTTTAGCGAACATCAACTTCCATTTAATTTTAGAACTAGCCTCTAATTCATCTTCCTTTAACAAATTGGATCACCTGAAGATTAGTCCCCAGACTAGTTCATGTGACGATTAACCCTTAGGCCCTGGGTGACATTCCAGAGCGTCTGTCTATTTTCCCACCAATTTTTTTATTCATTTATTTATTATTTTTTTTATACAGTATAGTCTTTGATTTACGCGGTCAATTGAACCCGTGGAGGTCCGCGTAAAACGAGAAACGCGTAAACGAAAGAACAGAACATATGGGATTACTTGAAATAGAGACTGGGCCGACTCCCAAACTCCACTTTTTCCGACACAATGCGTACCTTGTAGTAAAAATAACATCATAATTTTACGATGGTATTGACACACACATAATATCTAAATAAAAAACTACACTACTGTACAAATATAAAGGTGTTTAACTTTTACGTTAGTAGAAAAGATGGGTCGGCACAAGGGGACGGCGGCTGGTTCCGAGGCAGAGGGTAGATTAGTGGCCCTCCGGTGAATCAGTATCACTATTCACAGAGGTTTGCAGGGTCTCCCTGACAAACCCCTCAAAGTCCATATCCTCACTGTCACTATCAATGACTTGGGGTGGTTGTGGTGGGTTGCGCGTGAAGAAGTCCGTAATACTACGTTGACAACTAGCATTGATGATGTCGTCATACATCTGGACATATGACCCCATAAATTTCGACAGAAGGTTATTAGACACTTCATACCAATGCTTGACTGTGTCTTTGTCAAGGATGAGCTTAATTTTCTCCACCAACTCAATGACTTCCTTCACATAACCATGGCTTGGTCCAGGTAGTTCAAGGTTTCTCGGGGGTGGTGGGGGTCCAGCGGAAGCCATTGTGAGGGGAATAGCGGGCACAAGAGAGAACAGTATACGCGGAGACTGAGAACAATGAGACTGGCCCAGCTAGGTCAGCGACTTCTTCCCTCTGGTGGCAGGGCACGTCATGTTACATTAGACCAATCACAGCTAGCGGCGGAGGGAGGTAAGGATGAGTGGCCCAATCACAGTCCGATACGTTATATGACGTCAGTGATATAACGTAAGAGCGACCTAATGCGCACCCTCCAGGTGCTGCTTGCTTCCCGCATAATTGATGGGATGAACAGCGTAATAAAATATTTTCACTCTGGCAAGGTGCCACGTAAATGACCAAACGCGTAAACCAAATCCGCGTAAATCGAGACTATACTGTAATTATATTTGAAAAGTTGATTTTTTCTTGATTTGTTCCCATGGGGGGGGGGGGCGTTGTTACTGCCAGCAGCATCCTAACCCAGGGCTTAAGGGTTAAATACTCAAATGCTTCAGGCGTCCTATATTCAAGAAGGGCGATTATCACTCCACGGATAACTATACTGTAGACCAGTGAGCCTGACCCGCATAGTTTGTAAAGTACAAGAGAGCATTTTAAGAGATTAGGTTAGGTAGTGAGCGGCTCGTGTCGTGTTGCATCTCTGTAACAAAGTGTGATGGCATTTGGACCTCCGTTGTTGATCGATGGAAATTGGACAGTGAATGCATAAGAGCATCAAGATCATTTTAGTGATGTGGATGTGTAAATCAATGTCGGATTTTAATGTTATTACGGATTGTATATATAAATATTCTCCCTATTTGACTGGAGAAATAGGCTGTAGGGATTCAATCTTAAACCATTGCCATATGCCATGATTTATTCAGAAAATTTTAATGAGGCGTGTCCATGGCTGTTACTGACCGTCCAAAGGATGACCAGAGAGTGTTGAACTGTACCTTTATCTAGGACAGTCCATAGTGATAACAGTGAACGAGGTGGAAACTGAAAATAAATTGAAATGAAAAAACAAAAAATTGAGGTAAGCAACAAGTATGAGGGACATTATTGTTGCCACGAAGAAAGCTTTTTGTGTGTGTGTGTGTGTGTGTGTGTGTGTGTGTGTGTTTTCTAAAAGACTGTGATTGTGCATAAGATCCAGCATTCAAAGGGAGATACAGTGTACAGTCTCCTCAAAATGTATCGGCCTCTTTTCTCATCAATACAATGTGTCACAGTGGACAAATATTTCCGTTCACTAATGGTGGTCCCTGCATTGTGTTGGTAGGTCTGCCTTCCTAGTGTCTGTGAGGCTGACAGTGATCATTTGTGGCATTTGTTGTAATTATGGTGAATCATCGTGCTCCATCTTTAGTAGAATAATATAATGATTTTAATGTAGCAAAAATATATCAATGACAATCAAATAGTGGGTGTTTTCTGCTGGAAATCCACGACCAACAGTAGTACCCGAGACTCACTGGACAACACACCGACAGACATGGAGAAATGTCACTTTCCAAATGGCAGTATAGCTATAAATCAATGTAATTTGGATCATAGTGTTTAATATTTCGTTCCAAGTGATTCCATTGTAACCTCGGTTCATGAAAACATAGTAATGTTATACAGTGGTCCCTCGGTTAACGAATTACCTTCCAGAAGAATCTTCAATTTAGGTAACGAACAAAAATTTAATTAATGAAATCCTTACGAACATCACGTTTTGTTGTGAGCATCAGCTGATGGGCTAGTCTGCCAATTCAGTAATCTGTTCTATGTTTACATTAGTTTCCAGTGGAGTAAATATCAATAAAGTTGTGCTCTTTAATATTTTGGCATTTTTTATATTAAAATTATTAGTCATTTTAACATTTATTTAACATATTGATAATATATGCAGTACAGGGAACTAGTTTTTTGTGCTCCCATCAGCAGCTTGAGTCAGCCACAAGGCGTCAGTTGGGCTTTGAAAACAGTGGAGTGAACATCTGTTTTGTTGGCGTCTTGAATATTTTTGCATTTTTCATTGAAATTATTGGTCACTGAAATTTAGTTAATATATTGATAATATATAGCGCAGTGCAGTGTTAATTTAAATAAAATAATTTGAATTACACCTTCTCTTCTCCCTTCTCCTCCACCCCCACTTCTAATTCCCATCATCATCATCTACCAGGAACCTTCTACATACACACCTCAAAGTAAGTGTACTTTACTGCATGATTATTTTTACTTTGTATGTACTTTTCGGTGAGCTGGAACCAATTACCCAATAACCCACTGAAACAATGGATTCGTTAACGAACGACCTTCTGGAACGAATTGTGTTCGTTTACCGAGGGACCACTGTATTCCTATTAGGCAACCCATCTCCTGTGGCTGAAATAGTATCTAAGGTGCATAAATCAGCGGGGTTACTCGTGACGTTATTGGTTTTGCATTATGGTATCATAGTTCATCTTATTTCATTACATTTTGTAGAGAATAGTTGGTATACTGCATATATATCGAGACTGCTGTGCATGTGTGTTATTGTGTTCATTTCCGAATACATCATGCCCAGGGGTGCCAATACTTTTTGGGAGTGTGTACATAGTGATAGCACAGAGATGCCAACAGCTTGTCGAAGAGAACTAAAAAAGAAAATGAGTAAATAATAGTAAAAAAAAATACACTGGATGAATGAGGGTGCCATCAAGGTGAAGATCAGCAGGACAGCCAAGTGATTTTTAAATATATCCTGCCACAAGGGCATGATTACTCACACATCTTCCTTCGCTTTGATTACAATTTGTAGGTGTGATTGTTAAGGAAGTTATCCCAGCAAGGGTTAAATTTCTTCCTCAGAATAATGTGAAAATTACAGGTTATGAAGGTTGACATCAGCCCCTACTCCCACTACACACCAGACACAGATGCCTATTGTAGGATTGCAGCTGAATCATGGCCTTTAAAAAAAGGTCCTCGACACTTAAGCTTTGCCGCTAAGGCACAAAACCAATTATCATGGTAATAAAAGTAATTATTATTATTATTAAGCTGACATAGCATTCTATCATATCGTAAACTGGTCTTAAGGCTTAGAAGATTCTTACAGCCTGTGGACAACCCCCTCCCCCCCCCCCAATGGCGACAAAGTCCTGGTCACGTTTGTGTAGTTAGTCCATTCAACACTTCATCATTCATATTATGCTACAGTGCCCACAAAACATGTGAAACATTTGAGTCCCCCAGTAGAGACGTCCATTCTCTAACCATTTCAGGATGTAGTTCCTCCACTTGCTTTCGTATACTCACTCAGGGACCCGGGTATTTTTAAACTCTTGAAGATCGGTAAGAGGGACGGACCGTCTAGATATCTGAACGACCTTCTTATAAGAATCAATAATTTATTTGCCTGATTTACCTTCTCGCAATGGCCCGAGAACTTCAGCTCATTGTCAACATACCTTGTTTTATCCTCTTTCTATGTTTGTCTTTGATACCCCCAAAATGTTCTACACTACTGAGGGTATACACAAACACTTGTTATCTTGAAAATAGGTTCTTATTCTCGTACGGGAGATATACAGAGGGAACAAATAGACAGTGGGCTTCCACACCATAAGGACTAGCAATCTCCACTCTCTGTATCACTCCGCGCTGGCATGTACAGATGCCAGCGTTCACAAGCTGAATACATAATATGTAAATATGATAATTTATATACATAACATGGTGCATAATAAATGGAAATATTACATTACATGTTCTGTAATACTTAACTATACATAATTAATAGAGTAATATAAGAATACACAGCTTAAGGTACTACTTCGTGTCCATATTATACAC